>NW_026057585.1:23393226-23617229 GCF_023721935.1 Panthera uncia | reverse complement strand
ATATATATGTATATATATGGTAAATGCTGTGTCATTATGAAATGGAAGTCGAAATGTGGGGTTGCTAAAAAGGAAATCAACTGGATGCCAGCCAGGTCGACCTTAGGGCCTCAGACCACTCCCTGGTATAGGACTGAGGGCCTTTGAGGCTATTTTTAGCTTCTGAGGGGGGCAAGGAGAAGCTGGATAGCATGTTGCTAGCGAACACTTTGGGTTCTCAAGAACCCCGTAGTCACAGTGTAACACTGGGAATAACCAACTGATGCTCTAGCTGACATTGTCAGCAGCTTAATCAGTACATCCCTTTGCCCTTTTATATCATGCTAAGACTGATCAAGAAAACTGGATTATTTTACTCAGTATTGCCTCTCAGTTTGGTCCTTTCTATGAATTCCTACTGAAAAAAAGAATGGGTTTACCAGTCAGACCCTACTACCTGGTTGATTCAGGGATTGTGTATTGGATTTAAGGTCCCATGGCTGTATTTTATTCCCAACATGTATAGATACTATACTTTTCAAACTCACTGATTTGCTTGAAATACCGCCTTCCTTCTTTTTTTTTTTTCTTTTGTGAGAGACACAGAAGACAGTGTTTAAGGGCCAGGTTCTAGAGCCAGACTTCAGAATCACATCTTGGTTTTGATGTCTTCCTAGCTGTTTGACCTTGTGCAAGTTATTTAACCTGCTTATCAGTTACTTAATCAGTAAAATGGGAAAAACAGGGAACCTGATAGGGTTACTGTGAGAATTAAATGAGTCAATTCTCAAGCATGTAGAACCGTGCCTGAAACCTCATAAGTACTCAATAAATATTAGCTTTTATTATTAATTCTCTGCTTAATTAACACTAATTTATTAAACTCCATGTTAAATATCACCATCTCTGTGAAGCTTTCCACAATTACCCGAGGCAGAACTAATCCCTTTCACTCCTCTGTGTTCCCAGAGCATTTTGTACATATTTGATTGAACTGTAAATAATTTTTAACATGTGTCTTTTTCCCTTGTTAGACTATGAGCTCCATAAGGATAGATGTCTTTCTTTTTAAAATTCATGTTGTATTCCTAGTTTCTAGCACAATTCCTGGATTGCAATGAGTGCATAGCAAATACATGTTAGTGCTACATCTCCACCGAGATTGGGGAAATTCCTGTGCCTTGGACCGTGCTTTTTACAGCTTTGGATATAAACTCGGCCCATAGCACACTGCTGGTCACATAGCAAATACTCAATAAATACTTACTGATGGACTGATATTGAAACCGCCTACCTCTGAGGCAACAGACCATTAAATCTTATCTGAGGCATTTGAAGGAAAAAAGAACAAAAGATGAGATCTATTGAGCATGGCTTGCTTAGAAATAATATTGTCACACTCATAACCAGGGAAGATGGGGTAGATTAGAAACTTGAATGCATGACTGAAAAACTTGTTCAGACAAGAGGGGCTTAGTTAACTTTGTGGGGCACTGGGGCTCTTTCTGTAGCAGATGGGGAATAATATACTATGCTAGCTGAGAGGATAAACAAAGCAGTGTCATGGAGTTTAAACTATTGAACAGAGGAATCTATAAAGAGGCCAGCAGACAGGAGGGAAGAAACAAGCTAAAATAAACAGATGGGTGGACAGAGAAAACATTAAGCATGATAACAGATAGCCCAGTCCCTCCAGGAAAAAGGGAAGAAGGAAAAAATGGTATGTCAAGAACAGAAGAAGCACCTTAGGGAAAATGTAAGAGCAATGAAAGCAACAGAGGGAAGTATACAGCGTGCCTGGGTATGTGTGGTAGTATAAAACAATAAAAACACAAGAAGCAATGTCTGATTCACATTCACAGAGATGGCTCTTAAAGGGAACGTGGCTGTTAATTTCAATGAGGACTGAATAAGCACACAGCTACACCATCCAGATGGGGTCTGAAATAATGGGCAAAGGGGTGGGGGACTCATAAGAAAATAACAATAACCATGGCCCCTTACATTTGAATAGAACTATGCTTTGTACAATACTTTCACACACATCATTTCATTTGAAACAAGGGAGTTGAGGCCTTCTGACACTATCTCGTATTTGTTCTCCCTCCTGCCAATCTCTCGCCTGAGTTGTTACAATGGCCTTCTAACCAGTCTCCCTGCTTCTACCCTTGCCCGTCTAGGATCTTGTATCAACATCACAGCTAAAAGGATCCTTTGAAAAATTACGTCAGATCATGTCTTTCTTCCTTTTAAAAAGCCTCCATGGTTTCCTGCCAAAGACTTTCCTATTTTAGGGTCTTTGCACTTTCTGTTCCTTCCGAATGGGATGTACTCCCCAAAGATATCTATCCATGTCGTCGTTCATCCTTTCACTCTTTAAAGTGTTTACTCAAATGCCATTTAATCAGGCAGGCCTCTCCCGACCAACCTCTCCAGCAATTCCTATTCTCTTAATCCTGATATATTTTCTTCACAGCACTGTGACCATCTGACACAGCACGCATTCACTTGTTTGTCTGTTTCTCCTTAGTAAAATGTAAGAGCCATGAGAGCTGGGCTGTTGTTTTGTTCACTACTGAATTTCTAGTGATTGCATCAGTGCCAGTACATGGTGGCATTAATGATGTACATTAATAATTGTTGGATGAAGGACAGAATGAATGTATGGGTGAATATATAATTTTTGCAAACCAGAGGTTGGAATTTCAGTGATTATGTGTGAAAGATAAAATGAAACCATACAAGGTCCTGTTGCCAAGATGAGCAGTGCTTTCAGACCTGTGGACACTTCCACATTCTTAAGACTTCATCTTTGGTTCCCACGCCTCCATACCATCATTAGCTTCTGGTTATTTTCCCATTTCTTTTCTGCTCAGTTGTTCTCTTCTGCTTCCCCAGAGCTTACTTCTCTCTCATAGGGTATTAGGTTTAGTAATATTTACAAAAATATAGGTGAAGTTTCTATCTTGGTATAGCACACAGTAGGTAGTCAATATGTCAGTTCTTTTTCCTTTGTATCTTCCAGCACAGGTCCCTAATTTGCTTGAATTCATTACTTTCAATACGCTCAAATCTAAGTTTTCATTCCACATCAAAAAAGCCCATTAAATCTAAAACACTAAGAATAAATCTCTGATACATTATCTTTTCTTTATCTCAGTGACTGGGACCATAAAAAACCCTAATCATCTTGGTCCACTTATTCTTAACTCCTTACTAGCCCTTATCCTTTAATATATGAGAAGCACTAAATTTTTTTAAGTTTAAAAAAAATGTTTATTTATTTATTTTTGAGAGAGGTGGGGAGGGGCAGAGAGAGAGGGAGAGAGCACCCCAAGCTCCATGCTGTCAGTGCAGAGCCTGATGCAGGGCTCGATCTCACAAACCCTGAAATTATGACCTGAGCTGTAATTAAGATTTGGACAATTAACTACTGAGCCACCTAGGCACCCCAAGAATCACTATGTTTTAAAAGGAGAATTAACATGACTTCATCATTTTTGTCTCTTCCTCTGTTTCTATAACCATGGCCATTCACCAAATTCAGGATCACATTATGGATCTCCTGAAATATCCTTTTCCCCTTACCCTTCTAATCCATACCCAGCTTATAGGGGTCTTTAACTGCCAGTTCCTCAGAGAGACTTCCTCTGCTCCTTCAGTCTAAATAGGAGTCTTCCTATGAAAAAGACTCCATACATTCTGTATTTTTTTCTACAGTTTGTATCACAAATATGATTTTATATTATTAGTGGGATTCTTTGCTTACTATCTGTTTGTATGCTTCATGAGGACAGAGGCTGGGTCTGCTTTATGTATGGTACTATGGTTGCCCAATTCTTAGCATGTTGCTTGTCTCATGGTAGGTGTGCAATAAAGATTTCCTGGAAAATATATGGGCTTCTTCTAAACTTCCAACTTGACTGGCCTCAGAGCCTTATGTATTCTTACTTTCATTCTTGAGTTAATTTTATTGAACAAAATGGGAATGGAGAGTCACCTTAATCTATTATCTCCTTCAACCTGTCCATTCCTAACATAATAACTAATAGTAGGTAATACTTATTTAGGATATATTTGATACAGGCTAAAAGCAATTCACACATTACCTAATTTATAGCCCCATGAAACACACTCTTATTTTCTCTTGTCTCACAGATTAGCTAACTGAGGCAAATTCATGCAGCTATGAAATGGTAGTGCCACAATTTGAACCCAGGCAGTGTGACAGAATAGTTCCATGCTTGGAAATTCAGAAAACTCTTCTTCCATAAATGTACTCTATTAAAATCTTATGAACTTTTCTATGTATTTCAATGAAAGAGAATAGGTTAAGACTTGACATGGTCACTTTAAACATGGCTATAGGGGTGCCCGGGTGGCTCAGTCAGTTGAGCATCTGACTTCCGCTCAGGTCATGATCTCGCGGTCTGTGAGTTTGAGCCCTGCGTCTGGCTCTGTGCTGACAGCTCAGAGCCTGGAGCCTGCTTCAGATTCTGTGTCTCTCTTTCTCTCTGCCCCATCCCCGCTCATGCTCTGTCTCTCTCTGTCAAAAATAAATAAACATTAAAAAAAAATTTAAAAAACATGGCTACATACTAAAATAATACTGGTAAGCCTAAATTCAGTATCATTAAATGCACATAGCATGTAGTAGGCAGAAAATCATGACATGTCCTTTCTCTAATGCAAGATAACTTAATGTATTGTCTGAACTCCATCCCCAACCTTCTTGCCAAAGATCTAGCTTCCATAACCCCACCCTTTCTGGTAGCCTTAGCTGTTCTCTCATAGCATATAAACTCATGCAAGCCTCGATTATCCTAACATATAAACAAACCAACCTTTCCCTTTACCCTATTTTCCCTTCTTATCACTTTTCTTCTGATCTTTCTCAAGTTCAGAAGAGTATTCCATACACCTTGTTCGTACTTTCTCAACCTTTCTTAATTCCTCCATTTACCACCTCCTGGGCTCTACTTTTCAACACTCCACTGAAGCTGCTCAGGCCAAGACAAGCTAAAATATGAAGGGTGTGAAGATTATGCTAAGTTTACCTTAAGGTGTGGGAATCTTAAGTAAGGAGTAAAAAAAAAATCAGATTTGCATTTTTAAAAGAATACTCCGTAATAGCTGGGGGTGCATTAGGTAAGAATGACAAAAGAAGGTGGGAGACCAGTTAGTAAAATATTTCAAAATTCCAGTGAAGAATGTATAAGAACGGTATTATGGTGTCTTCAGTAGGAAATAACAGAAAAGGAGGGAGACATGAGAGATTAAAATGATAGACATTGATAAGCGTCCCATGATCCCATTCACTAAAGCGATGATTAATAGGATAGAACCTAGGCTGATTTTTACAAAAACTGAGTGGCTCTCAATGCTGTTCATTGAGACATAGGACTCAGGAAGAAGAGCATTTTTGAAGGAATGATAATCAGTTTAGTTTTAAGTGTGATGGCTCCTGTGCTCCTTGTGTAGACTGTCTAGGTGGAGGTATCCAGAGACAGTGGGCAGCACAAGTCTGAAGCATAGAAAAGAGAAAGCAATGGAGAATAGTTGAGTCAATATATATAGGAAAAGTCTAGATTGACGATAAAGGGAGATGATACAGAAATTAGGAAACAGAGAGATAGATATCATTATCAGCAAATTTTGAGGTAGGAAACTTGAACGTAAAGCAATTTATGATACATTTTGTCACTGAGTCATAATTTGGGAGATGTAAGGGGCCACTTAAAAATTTTTTTTACCTTTATTTATTCTTGAGAGAGAGACAGAGTGTGAGCAGGGGAGGAGCAGAGAGAGAGGGAAACACAGAATCCGAAGCAGGCTCCAGGCTCTGAGCTGTCAGCACAGAGCCCAATGTGGGGCTTGAATCCACAAACCGTGAGATCATGACCTGAGCTGAAGTCAGATGCTCAACCAACTGAGCCACCCATGTGCCCCTGTAAGGAGCCACTTTAAAATGCAGATATTGAGATCATGGGATGATTGTCTATTTGGGAAAAAAATAAAGTTTTAACCATAGTTGATAATTTAAGGCAACAAAAATTTTAATTATTCAAATGCAAATATTAAATTTATAAAAGAACTAGATGGGGTGAGTATTTATGATCTTATGGTATGAAAAACTAAACCAGTGAAGCAAACTGTAAAAGACTCTTAACGATAGAGAACAGAGGGTTGATGGAGGGAGGTGGGTGGGGGATGGATTAAATGGGTGATGGGTATTAAGGAGCGCACTTGTGATGAGCACTGGGTGTTATACATAAGTGATGAATAACTAAGTTCTACACCTTAAATAAATAAAAACTTGAAAAGAAAAAAGGGGAAAAAAAGCTACACTGAGCAAATAAAGAGAAAAATCACAAAATAAGCTTTTGCCAGATATAATTTCATAAAGTTAAAGCTGCTGTATGTATATATAAAAACACTATAATACAAATTAGGAGACAAATGGCAATATACAAAAAGTTTATAAAAAATCTGTAAGACAAAGATAATTACTCTTGCAGAAAATTGGTCAAAAATGAGTAGTAAGTTCACAAAAGAAGACATGGCCCCAAAATATATAAAAACATGCTGATCTCACTACTACTTAGACATTCAAAATTAAAGAAAAAATGAAGCACTTTTTTGACTATTATGTTGGCTAAAATTAAAAATAAATTCATTGTTGATGGGTGTCTAAAAAATGAGCCCTCTTATATTTTTTGGTGGAATGTAAATTTGCACACTCTTCCCAGAGAGCAAGTTGGCAATATGTATCAAAAGCCCTAAAATTTCACCTATAATTTCTCTGGAGAAAACAATAAGACATCTACACAAAGATTTTTATACAATGATAATTATAATAGCATTATTTCTATGAAATTCTGGAAACAACCTAAAGGTTCAGCAATAGGTTACTTTTTTTTTCTCTAGTTTTTATTTAAATTTAACATTAACAGTGTAAAATGAACAGTGCAATATTAGTTTCAGGTGTAAATTTTAGTGATTAAAGACTTCCATACACCACCAGGTACTCATCAAAACAAGTGCTCTCCTTACTCCCCATCACCTATTTCACCCATCCCCCCTGCCCGGCTCCCCTCTGGTAACCATCAGTTTGTTCTCTACAGTTAAAAATCTGTTTCTTGGTTTGCCTCTCTTTTTTCCCTCCTATAATCATTTGTTTTGTTTCTTAAATTCCACATATGAGTGAAATTATATGGTATTTGTCTTTTTCTGACTGCCTTATTTCAATTAGTAGGATACTCTCTAGCTCCATCCACGTTGTTGCAAATGTCAAGACTTCATTCTTTTTTATGTGTGTGTGTGTGTGTGTGTGTTTACACACACACACACACACACACACACACGGTAAATACCTAGTAGCATAATTGCTGGATTATAGGGTAGTTCTATTTTTAACTTTTGGAGGAACCCCTATACTGTTTTCCTGAGTGGCTGCACCAGTTTGTATTTCCACCAACAGTGTAAGCAGGTCCCCCTTTCTCTACATCCTTGCCAACACCTGTTGTTTCCTGTGTTGTTAATTTTAGCCATTCTGACTGGTGTGAAGTGATACTTCATTGTAGTTTTGACTTGTATTTCCTTGATGATGAGTGATGTTGAGCATATTTTCATGTGTCTTTTGGTAATCTTTAGGTCTTCTATGGAAAAATGTCTATTCATGTCTTCTGCCCCTTTTTTAACTGGGTTATTCGTTTTTTGGGTGTTGAGTTTGGTAAGTTCTTTATAGATTTTGGATACTCTTTATCAGATATGTCATTTCCAAATATCTTCTCCCATTCCAGAGGTTGCCTTTTAGTTTTGTTAATGGTTTCCTTTGCTGTGTAGAAGCTTTATATATTGAAGACGTCCCAATAGTTTGTTTTTGCTTTTGTTTCCCTTGCCTACGGAAACATATCTAGTAAGAAGCTGCTATGGCCCATGTCGAAGAAGTTACTGCCTATGTTCTCTTCCAGGATTTTGATGGTTTCACATTTAGGTCTCTAATTCATTTTGAATTTATTTTTTTGGGTATGGTGAAAGAAAGTGTGCAGTTTCATTCTTTTGCACATTGCTGTTCAGTTTTCCCCACACCAATTGTTGAAGAGACTGTCTCTTTTTCCATTGGATATTCTTTCCTGCTTTGTCAAATATTAATTGACCATATAGTTGTAGGTCCACTTCTGGGTTTCCTATTCTGTTTTATTGTTCTATGTGTCTGTCTTTGTGCCAGCACCATACTGTCTTGATAACTACAGCTTTGTAATATAGCTTGAAGTCTGGAATCATGATGCCTCCAGCTTTGCTTTTCTTTTTCAAGATTGCTTTGGCTATTTGGGGTCTTCTGTGATTCCGTACAAATTAGGATTGTTTGCTCTAGCTCTGAGAAAAATTCTGGTGGTATTTTGATAGGGATTACATTAAATGTGTAGATTGCTTTGGGTAATACAGACATTTTAATAATATTTGTTCTTTCAATCCATAGCCATGGAATGTTTTTCCATTTCTTTGTGTCATTTCAATTTCTTTCATCGGTATTTTAGAGTTTTCATAGTAAAGATCTTTCACCTCTTTGGTTAGGTTTATTCTTAGGGATCTATAGTTTTTGGTGCAATTGCAAATGGGATTTATTCCTTGATTTCTCTTTCTGCTGCTTCATTATTGGTGTATAGAATTGCAACAGATTTCTGTACACTGATTTAATATCCTGTGACTTTACTGAATTTGTGTATCAGTTCTTGTAATTTTTTGTGGAATCTTTTGGGTTTTCTATATAGAGTATCATGTCATCTGCAAATAGTGAAGGTTTGACTTCTTCCTTGATGATTTGGATGGCTTTTATGTCTTTTTGTTGTCTTATTGCTGAGGTGAGGACTTCTGGTACTCTGTTAAATAACAGTGGTGAGAGTGAACATCCCTGTCTTGTTCCTGACCATAGAGGAAAAGCTCTCAGTTTTTCCCCACTGAGGATATTAGCTGTGGGTTTCTCATATATGCCCTTTATTATGTTGAGATATTTTCACTTTAACCCTACTATGTTGAAGGTTTTTATCATGAATGTTTTACTTTGTCAAATGCTTTTTGAATCTATTGAAAGAATCATATGGCTCCTATCCTTTATTAATGTGGTATATAATGTTGATTCATTTGTGAATATTGGACCAGCCTTGCAGCCTAGGAATAAATCCCACTTGATCATGGTAAATGATTCTTTTAATGTACTGTTGGATTCAATTTGCTAGTATTTTATTGAGAATATTTGCATCCATGTTCATAAGGGATATTGGCCTATAGTTCTCTTTTTTTAGTGGAGTCTTTATCTGGTTTTCATGAGGGTGATGCTGGCCTCATAGAATGAATTTGCAAGCTTTCCTTCCATTTCTATTTTTTTGGAGTAGTTTGAGAAGAATAGGTATTAACTATTCTTTAATTCACCTGTGAAGCCATCTGGACATAGACTTTTGTTTGTTGGGAGATATTTGGTTACTGATTCAATTTCTTTGCTGGTTATTGATGTATTCAAGTTTTCTATTTATTCATATTTCAGTTTTGGTAGTTTTTATGATCTTAGAAATGTATCCATTTCTTCCAGGCTATCCAATTTGTTGGCATGGTTTTTCATAATATTCTGTTTTAAGTGTTTGTATTTCTGGGGTATTGTTTGTTATCTCTCCTCTCTCATTTGTGATTTTATTTATTTTGGTCCTTTCTCTTTTCTTTTTGATAAGCCTGGCTTAGGCGGTTTATCACTTTCAAAGAACCAGCTCCTGGTTTCATTGATATGTTCTATTGTTTTTTGTTTTTTTTTTACTTTCTATATAATTTATTTGTTCTAATGTTTATTATTTCTCTCCTTGTCATGGATTTAAGCTTCATTTGTTGTTCTATTTCTACCTCTTTTAGGTGTAAGGTTAGGTTGTTTATTTGAGATTTTTCTTGCCTCTTGATGCATTGCTTGAATATTGCTATATACATACTTCCCTCTTAGGACCACTTTTGCTGCATCCCAATGGTTTTGGATTATCATGTTTTCATTTTTATTTGTTTCCATGTATTTTTTAATTTCTTCTTTGATTTCCTGGTTGACCCATTCATTGTTTAGTAGGATGTCATTTAACCTCCATGTATTTGAAGGCTTTCCAATTTTTTTCTTGTGGTTTTTTCATAGTGTTGTGCTCAGAAAATATGTATGGTATGATTTCAATCTTTTTGTACTTGTTGAGGCCTGATTTGTGACCTAGTACGTGATATATTCTGGAGAATGTCCCATGTACACTTGAAAAGAATGTGCATTCTGCTGCTTTAGGAGGAAATGTTCTGAATATAGCTGTTTGGTCCATCTGGTCCAGTGTGTCATTCAAAGCCATGGTTTCCTTGTTGATTTTCTGCTTAGATGATATGTTCATTGATGTTACTTAGGTGTTAAAATCCTCTACTATTATTGTATTATTATCAATGAGTTCCTTTATATTTGCTATTAATTGGTTTATATATTTGGGTACTCCTAAGTTGGGAGCACAAATATTTACAATTGTTAGATTTTCTTGTTGGGTAGTTCCCTTCTTCATCTGTTGTTACAATCATTGGTTTAAAATCTAGTTTGTCTGAAAGAAGTATTGCGACTCTGACTTTCTTTTGACATCCATTTGCAAGATAAATGTTTCTCCATCCCCTCGCTTTCAATCTGCTGGTGTCTTTAGGTGTAAAATGAGTCTCTGAAGGCAGCAGACACCCTATCTATTCTGACACCCTATGTCTTTTGATTGGAGCGTTTAGTCCATTAGTACATTCAGAGTGATTACTGATAGATATGTATTAAGTGCCATTTTATTACCTGTTTTTGTTATTGTTTCTGGAGACTTCCTCTGTTCCTTTCTTGTCTTTGCACTTTTGGTTTCTCCTTTGCACTCAAAGAGTCCCCTTTAATATTTCTTGCAGGGCTGGTTTAGTGGTCACAAGCTCCTTTAGTTTTTGTTTGTCAGGGAAACTCTTTCTCCTATTCTGAATGATAACCTTACTAGATAGAGTATTCTTGGCTGCAGATTTGTCTCATTCAACATGTTGAATATATCATGCAACTCCCTTCTGGCCTGCCAAGTTTCTATGGAGAGATCTGCTTTTAACCTTATTTGTCTTCCCTTGTAAGTTAGGGACTTCTTTTGTCTTGCTTCCTCAGGATTCTTTCTTTATTGCTATATTTTGCAAATTTAATTACAATATGTCTTGGTGTTTCCTGCTTTTGTTGCTTTTGATGATAGTTCTCTGTGCCTCTTGGATCTGGAAGTCTGTTTCCTTCGTCAGGTTAGGGAAGTCTGCAGCTATTATTTCCTCAAATACATTTTCTGCCCCCTTTTCTCTCTCTTCTTCTGGGACTCCTATGACATGAATGTTACTATGTTTCATGGAGTCATTGAGTTCCCCATGTCTGGTCTTGTGTTCCATAGTTGTTCTTTCTCTTTTGTTCAGCTTCATTATATTTCATTATTTTATCTCCCATATCACTTATTTGTTCCTCTGCTTCTTCTATTCTTGTGTTCATTGCATTGAGTCTATTTTGAATCTGTTACTGCATTTTTCATTTCTAATTGTTTTTTAACTCTTTTATCTGTGTGGTAAGGGCCTTCCTGATGTCTTCTTCTATTCTTTGCTAAAGCCCAGTGAGTATCCTTATGATTGTTTCTTTAAATTCTCCATCAGGCATATATATCTATTTTGATTAGATCCCTTGCCGTGACCTTTTCTTGTTCTTTCTTTTGGGATGAGTTCCTCCACCTTGGCATTTTGTCTAAGTCTCTGCCTTCTTCTCTGTGTTAGAAAAGCCTGCTATGTTTCCTGCTTCTGAGAGTAATGGCTTTATGAAGAAGAGGTCATGAAGTGTCCAGGGCCTGGCACTTCAACAAGTGTCTCGTGTGTGCTCTATTGTTGTGTTTTGGCTGTTCTATCCTTCAGATCAGTCATCTGCCGAGGTTCTCCTTGCCTGAAGTGGGCAGTGTTTGGTTCTTGACCAGAGTGTGGTGTGTTTTAACTGGGTACACTCTGGTCTGCTCGTTAAATGAAACCTGATACTACTTCCACTAGAACTGAAACTCTGCAGAACTCTTTGGTTGGGAGACATGGTGTGGCCAGGGGTTTCTGCTGGGCCCACCGCACTGGGACTAAGATGAACTTGACCAAGAAGGGTGGTACTTGCAGAGCACGGGGGAGTGGGACCTGATGTAAGCAATTTAGGCAGCCAATGTTGGCACTGTGCTGTGTACTGCAGGTGGTTGTGTGTTTATACTGAGGGGCAGGGGAGGGAAATGGCACCAGCCAGCTCTTTTGTCCCCAGAGAGGAGTCTCCGTGCTTGCTGCTCTCAGGGAAGTACTCTGAGAGGAGCAAGTGATCTCCCCCTCTGTGTGTCCCAGGTGTTTTTCAGATCACTGTTTCCATGATGTCTGCTTCCAGGTTGTTAACCTGCCTTCTCTCCAGGAGCAGCATGGTGCCCTCTAGGCTCTAACAGGTTACTTCCAAAAAATTGACAGTAAATTTATATTATAAAATACTATTGGGGCGCCTGGGTGGCTCAGTCAGTTAAGCGTCCGACTTCAGCTCAGGTCATGATCTCGCAGTTCGTGAGTTCAAGCCCTGCGTCGGGCTCTGTGCTGATAGCTCGGAGCCTGGGGCCTGCTTCAGATTCTGTGTCTCCCTCTCTCTCTGCCCCCCCCCACTCATGCTCTGTCTCTCTCTGTCTCTCAATAATAAATAAATGTTAAAAAAATTGTAAAATACTATTAAAACATTATTTTGATATAAAAGTGATATAGAAATTATTGTGAAGTTTTTATGTAAAATATAAGAACATTCCATGTTTATTTTAATATATTATATTTAGATATAAGAAGGACTAGAATTTTATAAATCTAAATTTTAATAATGATTAAGTAGGCTTGGGGGTAATTTTTATATTCATCTTTGTGATGTAACATTAGAAAAAACTAAACAAATGAAACTACAGAGTATTGGGGAGAGGAATTTAACTTCTTTGCCCAGTAGTCTAATTTTATAGGTCTCCTATTTCATATTTTCCCTCAATCAAGTGATTAGTAATACAACTATGACAAAACGCATGTGCTTAAAATTCCTTTACTAAATGTTCTCATTATTCCATGTTGATGTTCACCTTTCATGATCTAAATCTAGGAATATTCCATACATTTTCTAGAATGGATCCAAACTTTTATAGTTCCTATTGTAAGTCAATCTTTTGAATATCCTAACCCAGCTATTCTCAATTTCATTTCCATCACCCATTCTACCAATAATTACTATGTGACTTGGCAAAATTATTTAATTTTTCATTGTTCCTCAATTTTATTATCTGTAAAATGAATATAGAGATAGTATCTATCCCAGGTATTGTGAAGATTAAATGAGGTAAAACATGTATAGCATTTGGAACATTATAGGCACATTAGAGCTACTCGTTGCCACATGCTTCCATGGATGCTTCCAGGAGATAAACTTTCTGTCCTACATTAGTAAACCATACTAGAATATTGGAGGATGAATGATATAACTAAAAATACAGTCATACATTCACATACACACACAATATCATGACTCTAGAAGTCAGGAGTCATCTGAAACTGGGGATCTCTCTGGGGACAGGAACAGATCTCTGTATCTTCCTTCTTCCTGTAAAACATATACTCCCCCTACAGTATAGGAAGACTTATAGAAAACAAGATAAAGTGAGAAGTCATTATTTTAACAAATGTAATTCCTCACTTTCCAAAAAGATAGTTGCTTTTATAACTAATGAAAATGCTATCCTCAACAAAACAAACAAAAAAGACCAACCCACAATTATCAGCTACCATTATGGTTTTTGAAAAATGTTTATTCATTAATTCTGAGAGAGAGAGAGAGAGAGAGAGAGCAGGGGAGGGGCAGAGAGAGAGGTAGAGAGAATCCCAAGCAGGCTCCATAATGAGCTTGGAGCCCAACGCGGGCTCAATCTCACAACTGTGAGATCATGACTTGAGCCAACATCATGAGTTGGCCACTTAACCGAATGAACCACTCAGGCACTCCACCATTGTGTTATTTGAAAGGTCACACCATCTTCCTAGAAATGACAACAGGGAGAATGGGTATGATACCCTGAGGAGAAGCCAAGGTAGTGGAAAATCCATTGGACATTGGGAAAATCTACCATGGCAGTCCTTTATTACACGAGCACTATTATGGTCTTAGATGCTGGGAAGATGGTATCTACCATGTCTTAAAGCTTATGCAATGAACACCAGGGATACTTTAATTTGAATAACCTAAAATAAATAAACTTAGGAGAGGAATATAAACCTGTACTGTTTTTAATAATAGTCCTTATCCCTCCTGGATACTAAAAAAATGTTTACTTACTTTCCTGACTTCCCATTTCTTTGGTTTATTTAATTCTGCTGAGTTTGATATTTTATTTGGATTAGTGATTGATCAGCTTGAATTCAACTATAATAAGTTTTTTTCTTTGTTCTGTTTTTGTCTTGCTTCTAGGTTATCACTATATTCCCTGAAGGAATAGAAGGCTAGAAAAGGTCAAAATGTTTTCATAATCACCTTGCACTTCTTTTCTCTCAAATATAAATAATATATTTCTTTTGATTTTTTATACATAAGGAAGAGATGATTTCTTACATTTAATTCAAATTAATTTAGAAGAGAGACAGAAGTGGGACAATTCTCACTTAACCCCAAATCATATAATAATCATAGTCAAACACAGGGAGGGGGAAGCTTGTGAAGAGCTGAAGGATCTGGTCTTCTCTCTATCATCAGTGTCCAGTTCATTCTTTTAGTAGCACACAAATAATGCAAAGGAAACAGCTTAAGGAGTATATGGGGATATTCTGCTGTTAAATGTCCCAAGCATTCACTTTATTTGGAATTATGGTATTGAAGTGCTGGTAGAATTTGTGTTCGTGTACTTCTGTATTTCCTTTCAGAACTTTGAATCACCTAAATTTTGTAAGAGCGAGTGTAAACCCCACTGTGTTTGACATAGGACATATTTCTCTCTCTCTCTGTCTTTCTGAGGTAGAGGGAATTTTTAAGTGTTCCAATTCCCAGCTGACAACTAAAGATGAATTTCTGGGAGGTTCCCCTGAGAGGTCCTGAGAAAAAGCTTTCCAGCTGATGCCTCAAACAGAAAATGGAAATGTAGGAGTATATTGTCATTAAATATGGAAGAAAAGTTTCAGTAACTGAAGCCACATTCAGTGATGGTGATTTCAGAGGGAATGTGGTCCTGTAACTCCTATAACACTCCTTTTCCTTTCATTAAGACAATTCCATCTTGGGCAAGGTGGGCAGGAAGGAAGTAGGTGTGGTATGACAGGGCAATCTCTGTAGTGATGGACATCTTGTATCTGAACCGTGGTGGTTGAAAGAGGAATCTACACGTATGGTGGAATTACACAGAAGTAAACACACTGATGCACACATACAGACATGCACACACAAATAAGGAATTAAAAAAATCTGAATAAGATCAGTAGATTGTATCTGCGTCATTATCCTGGTTGTGATATCCACAACATGTTACCATTGGGGAAACTGAGTAAAGGTTAAACAAGACCCTTCTGTATTATTTCATATGACTATAGTATGTGAATCTGCCTCTCTCTCAAAATAAGAAGTTCAAAGCTACATTTTGTTCTTTCTGTCTAATCTTGTTCTCTGCTATGAATTCCTTGTGCTGCTCAAGATAAGGTCCAAAACTTGGGCAGTTTCTAAAAGGAAAACATGCAAATACACCCACAATTCTACTTTAATGATAATTCTTGCTGTTACTCAGAAACTAATCTCTTGAGACCCCATTTGTACAGGCTTTCCAGAGATTGAACTAGACAAAATTTGTCCAAATTGATATTACATTGCATATTAATCATTCAGTTGTATTGTAAGGCTAACATATCTCTTGGATTTAATTGTAGATGAAGATAATTTTAAAATGACTATGAGAAGACAAAGAATTCACCTTAATATTTCCTGGCCTATTTAATACATATAGAAATACCCACGAAACACATATGTGATGACAGTACTCTAAAAAGTATAAAATGTACAAACAAAAGAGGCTCTCCTATCACCATAGGTAGATTTTTGAAAACTTTCAGCGTATTTTTAAAAAAATAAGTGAAACATTTAAACAGCAAATAAACACCTGAGCTGTATTGTATATTTAATTAGTATATATGTAGCTTAATTTTTACCTTGATGGTAGGAATAGGCTTTCGGGGGATAAAAGGCTTTCTCTCAAGTGGTGGAAAAGCTGCATTTTGTTCTTTCTGTCTAATCTTGTTCTCTGCTATGATTTCCTTGCGCCGCTCAAGATAAGGTCCAAAACTTGGCAGTTTCTAAAAGGAATACATGCAAATAAGAAAGCATATTAGCTCATGGAAGAGAAAACTGCGAGGATATTAACATATAAATATTATCAACAACCAAATGTGTGTTTGGAGATTGTTTCTTATATACTGTAACGAGGTCTTCATTTATTCAAGAATCACTAGTCTTCTAGGTTTCAGATTCCATTAATTATTAAAAAGAACTCAAGAGCAGAACACCTCTACCAAGTATATATGTATTAAATATACAAATGTTAATTAAAATACATTGCTAAATGGCATAAAGTTCACAATGGTAAGCCAAATTCATTCACTTTAAACAATAGCTATTAGTTAGACCATTTGTTTGGTTCATATAGACAGAAGGTAAAACCTATTGATGCTTTTTTCCTCTTCATCAGGTTTTTAGCACAATATAGACACAGCCATAGTCCCTGACAAATGCTTTTGTCAATAGCAAAGGTACTTTGCCAAAGTTCTAATCTGTATCTCTATTTTATTGTGTTCAAATTCTTACTACATTCTCTTTAAAGGCTGTAACTAATGTTGATTGCAATTTACTGGAATAGCTGAAAAACAAAATGGTGAAAGTATTGATTTCTCTGTACAGAAAATAAATTTTATTTTGCATGAAGAGGGCAAAAAATAGAAATGAAAAGCAGAGGAAATATCATAGTGCTTAAACAAACTCCATCAGTATTCAAAATCACATCATGGAGCTTTAAAATCTCAAGGTTATTCAACTGTACTTTACCAAGTTCATTTAGAAAGATACCTGGGTGTCATGAAAAAATGCTAAGTGGTTTCAAGTTATCACGAATATGCCCTCATACTATTCATTATCCCACAATTATTTCCTCTCCACTTTTGTCCTTCTCCTCTTCTAGAACCTTTGATCTTCACTTTTACGGACACATAATGCTGGTGATAGACACCACTGAATCCCAAATGTTCCATGTCTGCCTGTAACCTGGAATTGCTAGGTCTCTTTTCTAAGACTGTAAAAACACCCTTTCTCCTCTCTCTCTCTCTCTCTCTCTCTTACAAAATAAAGCCCATTTATCTAGCTGATAGAGGCTTGGAAAACTACAGCACTCCAAGGTCATCCTGATTTCTGACCTAGAAAATACTTTGGTGAAAATTCACACTTGTTTTGAAACACTGGCCTCCACTTGCCAGGTTGCATAATGCCCCTGGAAAATGAGTTCTCCAGTCCTTTAGAGATGTTAGTAGGGTAGGTAAACAACTTAACCCATGTTTCAATTCAGCCAAACTGCCACTGAAAATTTATATTAGCAGAACATATTTATGTGGAAATATCTAAGATTGTTACTTCCATTATCAATTTGCTATAATATGTCAACAAGTCAAGCAAATGGAAGTAATGCTATGAATGCCAAATTAATATATACAATTAAGCTAGAACTATATACTTCATCTCTATACCTCAATGCTTTCTTAAATTACAATATTTAATTATTTCATAAATATGAAATAATATGATGAAGGGACAGAATATACTGTATCTATTTTACTATAAAATATGTGATGCCATCTTGTTAGCACAAAATAAAAGACGATAAATCCACAGCATTTATCACATATGTAAGCCCTTTTAATGTAGAAAAGATAATGCTTGTTTGAAATGTCCTCTTATGAAATAACCTTTTCCTGGGGCAGATGAGGTGTTAGGGATTATACTTGATGCCAAAGAAATGCCCCTGGGGTTCTGGTAACACCGCATAAGGTGGTAAACGCATGTCCACATGACATAGTTTTGTTGTTTTTTTTTTTTCAGTATTTCATGTTTATTTTTGAGGGAGGGGGAGAGAGAGAGAGACAAAGTGCTAGTGGGGGAGAGGCAGACAGAGAGGGAGACACAGAATCCGAAGCAGGAACCAGGCTATGAGCTGTCAGCACAGAGCCGGATGTGAGGCTCGAATTCACAGACTGCAAGATCATGACCTGAGCTGAAGTCAGATGCCTAACCGACTGAGCCACCCAGGCACCCCATATGACATAGTTCTTGTTGGACTATCACTCTCTCCACACTTCTCTTACATACCAAGGGCACCGAAATCCTAATCTTGTATTCTTGAAGATTATCAAAAATCCTTAAATGTTGAAACAAGTGACCTCTGTTTCTAGCAGGTCTCTTGTGGTGGCAAGCTCAATGAAACTCTGAACCATTATTCCGATTCCCTGATTGGGTCTTACCTTACTCAACCGTATCTAACACCATCTAAGAGTTCTATACATGTTATTCAAAAGAAATAATTCCTGGAACCTTTTTGATCTATCTTCTTTTAACCATAAACCAGAGGAGATTTTTTTCTTCATTTATATTATTCTTTATCCAAAGGGAGAGAAATAAAGTAGTTAACTTTAAACTGTGATACTTTCAAATTGTTCCAATGATGGTAATAATAATAACAACAATAATAATATTTAAAAATCCCTTGGTGCTGAGCAGAATACAGCCTAAGTAAACATCTACCAGCATGATATTTTCTATAATTTTTTTTTGCAGTGGTTGACCACATGTTTAAATTATGTTGCCTTTCTATAGCTAACAGGGCTATCATTATAACATTCTGTTCTTTTATAATTAGTCCTAAGGAGAGGCTCTCAATATAACATAAAGTTTCCTATAGGATTTTCTTTGTGTGTTAGTTAGAAGAATCAATGGAAAAGAAGGAAAACTGTTGCCAATTCTTTCTTTAAATTGAAAGCACACCCACACACGGTATCAGTGACGGCCCCCTCAACCTTCCACCATTCATCTCCAAGTCAAATTGGTCCATTTGTGTGTAGCTTCTCACTGCCATATGGAAATCCTAGAAGTGAGGTGTAGTACCAACTTCCAAAACATCAAAGCTGCCATAGTGATTTTGCTTTCTGGAAATCAGTATGAGAAAGTTTAGCGCTTTTTACAAAAATTACTCTGTGATGTATTATGATGCCTCTACCATATCTGGGTCCTGAGCATTTTAAAAGTTAAACTTTCTGAAAATACAAAAGATCCATTCTCTCCTGTACCAGATGACCACCTTTACATATTCTACATTTAGGCATACATTTCTGTTCTGATCTTGCCAAAAAAACCAACCAAATAAACAAAAACCAGCAAAAAGCAAAATAAAACTAAGAAATAGTGAAGGTGAATGCATAGTTGGCCGCTGTGTATGTGCGTAATCAGTGATGATTAATAAAGCATTTAGTTCAAATCTCTGCCTGAACATATAGTTAATTGATTTCCTATTGCAGGAGGAGAGGCAGCAGAGCCTGACAGAGCCAGCAGCAGGAGCTTTTCCTCTTCATTCATTATTTTCTTACAGAAAAAGTTGTAGCCCGCAGTAACCCAAAGTGAGAGGTTTTGAGCGTCATGCTATATTTCTTAAACAAAGAAAAAACTTCTTTAGGACTATCAAAAGCTGCTTTGTAACTGATGAACTGAACAAAGCTCAGAAATGGTATGATTTTTGTTTCAATACTTTCTCCAGGGATTCATCACTGATGAATTTGTTCTCACCAGAAAAGCTAAATCCTACTCATTTAAAGATAACAGTATCTCACATGAAAACTGTCTCTATCCAGATATAAAAAGCATTACATTGCCGATAGAAAAGTGACAACATAATGAATCAACAATGGTATCTTAAGCCAGCAAAGCTTTAAGGTAAAGAAGTCTATTTGGATTATAATTTATTCATGGATCAATCTAAAGGTAATTGAGCATATTATGAAGTAGAAAAGGGTTCTTGTTTCTAATAGAAGCAGGTACTGGTATCTTCCAGTTTAAATTGCATAATTTTTATGAGAACGGCAGCAAGTTGGCTAATAGCACTGGTGGATAGTACTATAATGGATCAACTCTATTTTCCTAATCATAGTGTCTTATCTGATGGGAAACAATAACAGCACAATAAGTAGTCACTTTGATATCCAAATGGTAATAAGTTAAAAGATAAAAGGATTTCAGGTTTATACTGGGCGCAATATACATATATATGTATATATACATACACATATATATAAACACACACACTATATACTAAGTACAATATATGTATCACACTCAGCATAAACCTGAAATCCAAATATATATGTGTATACATACATAATATATACAGCACATATGTAAAATTGTTTGTGCATGTGTGCAAATGTATACACTGACGGACCAAGAAATAAGTTAAGTGTAAAGGATATATGTTTCACAACTATCTAAGAATTGACTTTTGTTTTTTTTTACAAAAAACATGTTCACATATGACTTGGTTAAACTATTATTTTTCCATTTATTCAACAAATACAATATCAAATGCCAGCTCTGGACCAGGAACTGTCCTGTACTACATTAAAGGTTCAAGGTTCAATAATTTCCATATGTACACTCATCATTGTTATTAATTTCATAAGTACCTCTTGCCATTCATGACAGTCTAGTGTCATACCTAATTATTTATTAAGTGTTCATGGTTATTGTAGTTATCTAAAGGAATGATATACCTAATGGTTTTTCATGGAAAACCATTTGATCTCAATCAAATGACCATTAATTGGAGAGAAAAAGGAAAATAAAACTTCAGAGTTAATCTTAAAAAAAAAAAAAAACTCCAGAAGGCAATGGGATACTTTTTAGATACTTAAAATATGAAATTTGGTGAACAACTGCTAGGAGCATGGATTCTCTGAGTGTGTTTCTAAAATACCTTAATTTCAACCACTGTGAGCTCAGCATGATGTAAGATGGGAGACTAGGTGAGAGGTCTCTGTTTTGTTCTGTCTGAATTCAGCTACTTTTCTTCTTCCCTTCTCTCAATTTCAAGAGTAAGCAATTGCTTACATTTGACCCTGATTTCTATTTCAAAAATTTGTTTTAGCATGGCTTAAAGTCAGAAACTCAGATTTTTCCCATGAGTAACTGGCATGTAATACTTAATCGCTGATATAACAGTAAACAATTTTTCATGATATTATCAAATGTGGACAGTGGAAAACAATAAGCAGGCAAAGAGAAAAGGACCACCTACGTATTATCATAATACTACATGGTGCCCAATGGTGTAAACGGGGACACTGGAGTTGGACATGCAAAGCATATGAAATTAATGAAGTATAACTATTAGTTTGATCTGATAAATTTAAGAGTGCAACTTTTGATAAACTATCTGATGTCTGAATCAGTCAAAAGCAATAATAGTTCATGCTTCTTAGTGAAAGAAGAAAGCCAACATTTGCATAGTGGTTAGGGAAGTGGTTTAGAAGTCAAATTTGCATTAAAATCACAGTTTTACACTTACTGGCTGTGTGACTATGAGCCAATTACTTAACCATTCTGCTACTAACTTTCCTTATCAATGAAATGAGAATGACAGTATCTAACACACGATGTTGGTAGAAGCATTAGATGGAATAACATTTGTAAAGTGCATGCCTGCCAATTTATTCCCATAAGCCTTAGCTGCTTATATTGCATTGCGTACCATGCTCTGTATTTCCATGTTGGCTCATACATCCCCTCTGCTGGGGAAGCCCCTGCCAGTCTTTTTCATCGGGTACAGGACTATTTGGCACTGTAGCCTCAGCTTGGGTTTCATAGCATCTAAGTATCTCCTTAACTGACTCCCTTCCCTACAGTGTTAGGGGCCCCTCACAGTGCTCCAGAATACTCTGGGCATACTTTAATTTCTGCACCTGCTGCATTTTCTGCCTTATCGCTATTAGCCTATGCCTCCATCGTCCCCGCTTGAGGTCCTAGAGAGTTAGTTTTTGATCCAGCACATAATAGGTGTACAATATGTTTTGAAACTTAACCAATCAATGAATGAATATCTTGAATGTATTTTAACAATTCTGCTGGTTATTTGAAATGTCAGACAACCTGAAACAATTACTTTCAGAAAGAAATTATATAAATAGGTCCATTTGATATTAAAATTATATGAAGTAAAACATACCTTACTTATTCAACAGCTGTGATTCATAAATTCAAAGACATTTATAAAGTGCCAGCCAGGCCTTGAAAGGTATTTATAAAAGACAATCTGTGACCTTAAAGAACCTATAGTTAATAACAATCACAGTACCCTGAGACAAGGGCTGAGGCAGAGGGGACACAGGATGCTAGATGTGCAATGACAGTGTGTACCTAACCCAGGCTGATGGGTCAGAGCTTTTCTAGAAGAGGTGACATCTGAGCTAAGTTTTGAAGGATAGGTTGGCAAATGGTGAAGATGGAGGTGTGAGGGTCAGGAAGCGGGAAGAGAATCCTCCAGGTGGGAGAAACACCAGAGGGAGAAGGGTCCCACTTTGGAAGAGGTCTTGGAGAGCCAGCCGACTGCTAACCCTGTGCTCTCTGTTTAGTAAGATACAGGAGAGTGAGGAGTTTCCTCTGTGAAGGGGAAGCAGAGCACATTTTGTTGTGAGGAGATAACATCAGAATGTATGTTAAGGAGAATGTCAATCAAGAGAAGAAAATCTAACATTAATGGAATGCTAACAAAGGATGAAGGAGGTAAGACCTGCTTTTGGCCACAGAGTGCAGGTGCTGGGGCCACAGAGACAAGTAGGAGGTGCTTCGTTTTAAAAGCAGTTTATGGCCTTGAGAGGAAGACTGACTCATGGTCTTTGAAAGTGAGGTGAGAAAATTATTATTTTCTGCTGAAATATTTAAATGATGCCTATCAGCTTCCTCTAAAGAAACAAACTTCACTGTTTAAAGTGGTAAGTTAATTTTTTTTCATGTTTATTCATTTTTGAGAGAGAGACAGACAGAGAGGAAGCAGGGGAGGGGCAGAGAGAGAGGGAGACACAGAATCTGAAGCAGGCTCCAGGCTCTGAGCTGTTAGCAGAGAGCCTGATGTGGGACTCAAACCCACAAACTGCAAGATCATGACCTGGGCCAAAGTTGGACACTTAGCTGCTTCATTGACTGAGCCACCTGGCGCCCCAAAGCGGTAACTTTTAAAATAGTACCTTTAGCTTGGAGCTTGGGAGATTATGCCCTGTGGCATGATTTAGGAGAAACAAAAACAAAGAAATGGCCAAACCAATATGCAGGAGGAATGCAGAATTCTGAAGCAGGGGTAGAAGAGAGATCGGGGAGAGGGTGGGGGGAAAGAGAAAAAGAGAAGGAAGAGGGAGGGACAGAAAGGAAGCAGAGCCTGATGGTATGAGGGCTGGAGGACTTTTATAAAGAGGAAGAGCTAATATTCAATGTCAAGCTGTCTGTGTTGCTGCAATTGAAATCCTCCTCTCCGACCCTTAAAACTTAAATAAGTCTCCTACATACTTATATGACTTAGAGAGAAATTTGGAAGAAAATCAGCAAAATAGGCTTGAGTTTCATGGTTGGGTTGGCATATAGCTCAAAGAATAGGAACCAACAAGAAGTAAGATTGAGGGAGATGCAGAATTCAATGAGAGGGGAAATTTATAGCCGGAAGTGACCGAGAGAACATAATCTCCAGGGATTTTGTAGCAATTTCCAGAAGGACGGGACTGAGTGATTTCAGCTTACATCTGGGTTCTCTAGGTAGTTTTAAGGGAGAATACAATAAGTAGAGAAACAGATGCGCAAACGGTTTGATGTAACCCTGATCCAAATGAGCAATTAATTCCAGCTAAGAGATTAAGGAAGACTTTCTAGTGAAGGAGGAATTTAAACTGTGATGAAAGATTATAAAAGGAAGAAATAGTATGTGTTGCTGGAAAGAGATGAGAAAGATAAACGAATGGATGAGTAAAGGCATGAAAATTAAAAAAAAAAACACAGGATGAACTCATTCTTATAAAGCTAAAATATGGCATATGACTGGGGGAGTAGCAGTGGATACAGCTGGGAAATCTATGCAGGGCTCTGAATTCCGGGCACAGCAGTTTGGATTTTTGTTCTTTAGGGTGTAGGGAGACACCGGATCTTTGACAATATGTGTAGATCCCTATGGTGGCAGAATGTAGATCCCTATGGTGGTTTACGGGAGGGTACTTGTGGTAGAAAGAAGATAATGATCCAGAAGGTTGAGAGATGGGATTCTGGTAGAAGCCGGAAAGTGAATAGATGATCTATAATTTTTTTGTTTTGTTTTGTTTTAAGAGTCTATGGCACTCTGGAAAATAAAGAACAAATAATGACCATGAACCCCGACCCCAACAGTCCAACACCGATCTTCACTCCCACAATGCCCTCTGACTGCTTCATCCCTACTCTGACAGTGACTTCTGCCCGAAACCACCCAGCTGTCATTTTTTATGACACAGAACACTTCTCTAACAGACCTCTCTCTCTCTACCTCTTTGCAGCTCTTCTTTCTGCAAATGACCCCTCCTCTCTCACCATCCCTTGCTCAGTCAGAATCTCAAACACTTTCAAAATCACATAAGGACTTGTGGTGGCTGCATAAGCTGTGAGCTGCAAAAGAGTTACTTCTCAGTCAAAATGAACATGAAATAATGTTGGTGGGAAACTGGGCAAGGGTTAAATAGTCACTCTGCAGGATGCTTGTTTGTATTCTGTAGAAATGAAGTGGGGAGAAACCTTGGGGAAAATCAACTTCCTCAACAACAGCTGTAATGAGAGGTGATTAGAAGTTCTATGAAGAAAGGACTTGCATTGCCATCACTATCTTCATCAAAATCAGCACATTTATTGAGCATTGCTATACATCAGGCCCTTTGCAAAGCACATGAGTACATTATCTGTTCTATATTGCAACCCTGTGGGGTGGGTATTGTTCTTGTCCCATTTTACAGATGAGAAGACAGTTACAGAAAGGCTAAGCAACTTGTTTCAATTCTCACTATTAATAAATGGCAGTGCCTGGGTGGCTCGTTCAGTTGAACAACCCTGGATTTTTGGCTTAGGTCATGATCTCAGGGTCGTGGAATAGAGCCCTGCGTTGGGCTCCACGCTAAGTGTGAGCTCTCTCCCTCTGCCGTTCTCCCAGTTTCTCTCTCTAAAAATAAATAAACTGAGAAAAAAAAATGGCAGAGCCAGGATTCAAATCTCTGTCAGCCAGATGCCTAGACCCTCTGCTGTGCTGTCACTCACGTTTCTTTATAATCCTTACAAAGCTTTGTATAAAATGAGTATTTAATATATCTTTGATTGATATAAGGAGGCATACTACACATATAATCCATTCCTTGAAATCTGTGCTTCCTGTTTTTTCCCATTCCATAAACCATGAAGGGAAAAATGTTTCATACGGTAGACACCATTTCAAAAAAATGCTGAACACATACCATGCAAAATATCTGTGTTAGTTCAGTCCTGTTTATTATTGGTCTCAAGTTTAATGAGCTCAAGTTAATACAGGTGAAAGGCCAGAGTGTTACATGCGGCAGTTAATGAAATACCATAGAGCTGCTGAGAAAATGATTAGCAGCCAAATGTGAATTTAATATACTTCATTCTCCAGAAGCAATGCCCCATGGGAGGCATCTTTCTGGGGGAGGTAATACTGGAAATAGCACTTTAGAGTTAGAAGGTGGAGCTCTGATCCTAGCTCGAATATCCGCTCGTTTTGTGACCTGTGGGAGCTATGATTCCTCTGAGCCTCAGTTTCCTCATCTGTAAAATGATGGGGTTGGACCAGATAATTTATAAGATTCCTTCCAGTGATATGTTTTGTTTTGTTTTCAAATTCACAGTTAGAAATCCTCAGGGTTTATGACCAGGAGGCATCGCATCCACAGTCTGTGGATGAAATATTGGACTGAGTCACAAATTATAACTCTTTCCCTCCTATTTACAGAACATGCTGAGTCCTTTTAAGCTGTAAAATATGAATAATGTTTTCAAACTTCCAAGGTTGGGTGAGTTCATGAACTGTTTCAGGCTTTACTGGTGGAAGGTACAACCACAAATATCTTGGCTACTTCTCATTGTGAAATAATAATAAATGTATAGACAATTAAAATAAATAAAATATTTGTTAAATGAAGGCTATTATAATCTGCATAAATTGAGGAGTCTATACAGATCACAACCAATGCTTCACTGTAATTATCTTTACAGAATTTGGTTTGGTTACAAGTCACTGAAGACACTATCTATACAAAATCAACCACATGCATATTAGAAGTGGAGATTAGTGAGGTCAGACACGAAATTGCCAAGTCAGTAAGAATAAAACATAAGCACATGTATGGTATTATTTGGTGTGGAAAGTTACAGGACGTTGGAAGAAAATGACTCTTTCTACTAAAGTACTGCAATATACAGAATGATCCCTGGTCTTTGGGTGCAGAGATGAACACACTTGGTCTCTAAGACAAGTCACTTCCCTATGTGGGCCTCAGTTTTCATCTGTGTACAATGGGGACAGCAATGACCATTCTGCCTACTTGCTCTTCGTAACAACTGTTTGAAATAGGAAGGCACTAATAGATTATTAAAATACAACTTTTACTATTTTGAAAACTACAAAGCAATACAGAACCTAAGTGTTACTTTATTATAGTGAACATAATTTGTATTTATGTACGGTTATTTTACATCTTTACAATATAAAGATAAAATGAGTATTCTGCATTATAAAAATGTCACAGAATACTAGCCTCACATGAAGAAAGACTTCCTAAGCTATAGTCCTTCCAATGCCTTAGGAAGACTTGGATGAAATAATTTGCCTTGGAAATTCGCCTTCAAAATGCTACTGCTTTCATGGCTAAATATTGCATAAAATGTCAAGGGCAAAAGCCAATGAGGGAAAATGGAATAAAAATTACTTCATACAATGGGATGAAAGCAAAGGAAAACAGAAAAGTAGGGTGATGAGGAAAATGGGCCTGCTATAAATATGAAAAATGTATTCAGGATTCAGGCTCTATTTGGAGCAAGAGTAGGAGATTAATCAGTCTTTTCCATATTTATTCAATATGATACTTGAGATTTTCCTACACAGAAACACCGGGATGACTGCTTTAAGCCTTTTTACCTGAAAGTGTGGCATAGGGCATAAAATATCACATTTTGATCCAATCAAAAACCCTATTTGGAGTTACTGTACAGGACACATTGGAAAAAATGATGATCATTTTAAAAGCCAAGTTTTAGGGTTTCAATGCTAAGCAGGAGATTTATATTGGAGAGAAAAGAAAAGTACAAGTTTTAAGTTGAAAAGAAAGAATTTTCTAAGATAATTAATTACCATACTAGTAGGGAGTATTTAACATGGGAAAGAATCTTTTATATGTGTGGCAAAGTGCTCCATAAACAATAGCTTCTGCATGCTCACATGGAAACACTAGCAAACATCCATAAGATAAAATTCATATCTGTACCTAGGTCGCTACTGAAGGCAGTCACTGCCTCACAAATTTTGGATTTTCCTCTCTGTTTCTTCTTTTACTTTCTAAACTATAGTAGCATTACTTATGCATTCTTTTATTTTTCTGAGTATATCATAAACATTCTGAGGACAGGATACTTTTTGAACCTGTTTTATCATCCCCTTAGTTCTTTGCATACAGTTGGCCTTAATTAAATATTTGATGAATGAATGAAGGATTAACATCAACCAAAAAGCTACACTGACAAGAAATTTCTGCTAACCTCATTGGGGTCACAGCTTAATGCTGACACTTTTCATATAAAATGTTCAGAAAGGTTCTCTCTAGGGGCATCTGGGTGGCTCAGCTGGTTAAGTGTCTGACTCTTGATTTTGGTTCAAGTCACGATCTCACAGTTGTAAGATCGAGCCCCACATCGGGCTCTGTGCTAAGAGTGAAACCTTGGGATTCTCTCTCTCTCTCTCTCTCTCTCTCTCTCTCTTTCTCTCTCTCTCTCTCTCTCTCTGTCCCTCCTCTGCTCACATGCTCTCTTTCTCTCAAAATAAATAAATAAATACTAAAAAAATAAAAAAAGAAACTTTATTTCTATGCACAATGCTTGGCAAGAATGAGATTCATCTAATGCTTAATGACCAAACAAGTAATATTTGGCCTCATCCATAATATTACATAAACCAAATCCCGATAATAACAGTGACTTTAAATTTTAACAACATCCTACAGCCTAATAGCATTTGTAGTAGTAGGGTATTTTAAGGTACAGTCTCAACAATTACCTTATATTCAAAGGTTTAGAGCACAACACAAATAATTTCTTTGTATTTTCTTGGTTCTTTGTTTAAAGTTTTCTATGAAGAAAACAATAACAACCAACTATTTCACTCTCCTATTCATAAAAATCAAACAACAAAATCAAACAAAAACCAAAAAATCAAACAACCAAAAAATTTATAGGCTATAGATCTTTAAAAAAAATCATTTTATTAAAAATATCATTTGTTGAACAAGTGTGAACCTAGGCAATTACTGCAGTAGATCAAACGTTAAGCTTTGGGAAACAATAATTCACTTGGGCTTTATGGGCTTTATGTAGGCCCTAGGGCCGGTCGTCTATGCTACTGGTCTTTAGACCCTCCTGCTCTTGACTGCCATAGCCTATTACAGAGATAAGCCTCCTGTTTGGCAATGGCTAATACAAAATGAAAACAGTAGTCAAAGAAACCAGCCATTAGGCTTGGAGCAGAATAATCGGTACATAGTTTTCTGAGCATCATCAAACATCAACCAGTTGCTGAATATCACATGTCCTGAGAGGCATCAGGACCAAACTCTAAAACTAAATAACGTAGTTTTGTACTTATACTTTTAGAAATTATTTTTGCATATTATGTCATTTAATTTCCACAATAACAGAATTATTATAATATTGATGAAACCTGAGGCCCACAGATGTGGCAAGCACACAAGGCCCAGTGCCATGTAACAGTTAATGGCAGAGCAAACTCAAACCTAGACCTGTCACCTCCGGGCCTAGCACCTTCTCCTCTATATTGAGTGGCCATGTCCTTTCTGAGCTGTTTGGCTGCTGTTTCACCTAAAATTACCATGTGTCTTTTGGTACTTTAAGGGAAGATACCAAGGAAAAGATCTAATAAAATGTGTTCTTAAGAAAGACTCATTCTACGTGGTAAGCATTGAAGACATAATAGGGGGCAAAACAGATATGATCCCTATCCTCAGGGAGTTCACAGTAGTTTATAAAGTAATGGGACTAAACATAAAGAAATAATTCTATAAACATATTCAACATTTATCACAATTCTCATTGATACATATATATCTGACCATTTAAGGTCACATCCTCTCAGATGACAACCTCTAACCTTTTCTTGCACTTATCAGGCTAAATCTTTGCCCATATTTAACCCAATCATTCAGTCGTTCCATATTTACACTTGAAAACTGAAGGTGGCTGCAGAATATGACTGCTCCCCGCCCCAACTTCGTAACTATAACCTCAAGTGAGCACTCAATAGTGCCAACAAGCCTTGCTATGTTACTGCTGTCACTCTTCAGCTTTCTCACTTTACCGAGTGACATTTTTATATCTTCTTCTTGCTCCTAAAATCTAAACTGCCACTCCTTTTCATTCTCAGTTGAGGCTCTTGCCTCACATTATCGGTTTAAAATACTGAAGTAATTTTTCTATTCTAAATTTTATAAATCCCCCTAATCTGTGCTGTCATCCATCTTTTCTTCTGTTATGATGGGAAGTGTCCTGGTTCTTTCAAAGGAGCCACTGAGGGCTCTGTCTTGCATATATCTGATCATTCTTTAATTTTCATCTCTGACCATCCCATGATTCACTCTCATTTTCTTATTATTTCTGTTAACACACAAACATGCTCCAATCCCGCTCATCCTAAAAACAAATACACAAAACAAATAAAAGAACTCTTTGTCTCTGCAGCCACTTCCAGGCATTTTCATTTACCTATTTCCCTTCCAATCTCTCTTAGGTACTGATAATAGTGTCTGTTCTTCCACCCTTACCTCCCATTCACTCCTCAGTTATTCTTTCTGGAAATCTGTCCTCTTTTCCCAGCCACACAAAGGCTGTGGTGATGGGGCCAACAACCTTTATTTTGCAAATCATATGGCCACACTTTTGCGCTCATTTTACTTTATCTCTCAGTAGCATTCAACATGGACCCTTCCCTCTTTCTTAAAATACTATCCTACTCTTTTTCCTACGTCACTTCTATGTCTCCCTTACCGGGTAAATCTTTCTCTCTGAAACCTATAGGTTGGAATATCCAAGATTGAGTCGTAGACACTCTTTCTTTCCCTCTGTCAGGATACCCTTTGCAAATGATTTGATCTTGTCTTATGACTTTAAATATCATTTAAGCTATGGCTTTCAAATTTATAGCTCCAGTTCTGTTCTTTATACTGAGCTCCCGACTCTTACATCCAGTGACTTAATTAACACATTTAATTAATTGTTGAAAAGCAATCTCAAACTTAATATGTCTTAAGCAGATCCCTTGTTATTTCACTCCAAGTATTCTTTCCCCAGTCTTCCCTATTTTAGTTAATGGAATGACTGCTGACCCATTTGCTCAGGCCAAAAATCTAGGGCTATTCTGGATTCATTTTTTCCCCTTATCTTCACCTCTAGATCCAATCCTTCAGCAAAACTACGCTCCACCCTCAACATACGACTTAAATCTCTCCACTTCCCACCATCTCCATTGATATGGCTCTAGTCTAAGGCTCCACTGTCTTTCACCAGGAATACTCCTAACTGATCTGACTACTTTCTCTTTTGACTTGCTATAATGTACTCTCCATACAGTAGCCAGAGCAATTATCTTAAATAGAAATGAGAACATGTCTCTCCTCTACTTAAAATTCTCCAAATGATTTCCCAATTGACTTAAAATAAAACCTAAAAGCTTTGCAATGACTACAGGCTTATGTGGCTCCTGCCTATCCCTTTAATTTTATTTTTTGCCACTCTCCTCTTAATTTACTACACTGCAACCATACTGGTGTTTTTGCTGTTCCCCATAAGTCTTAGGGCCTTTATATGGAAAGTAGGTCCTCCAGATCATACTCTGTGAATCTCCCCTTTGATAATCATCATATTCTTTATTCATTTATTTTGTATCTCATCCTTTCTAGAAGATATGAGCTACCAGAATAGGATATTCATAAGTTTTGTTCACTGATGTTTCCCGAGAACTTTGAACAATATCTGGCCTGCTGTACATTCTCAAATGAATGAATGTATGAGAAGCAGAATATTTAGGATAAAGAGTTCAGTCTTTGACGTTGGCTTTCAATCTTAGTTCCATTATTTACTAGGTTTTTGACCTGGTCAAATTTTGTTTTATCTTTATAAGGTCTCAGTTGCCTCATTCATAAAATGTGAATAACATTTCACAGGGTTGTAGTAAGGATTATACAATTTATATAAAGTATATAAAATGAAGCCAGAGCTTGGTAAACAGTAGGCACTTATTAAATGTTAGTCCTTATCATCAACATCATTATTACAGAAATCCTCACGATGTGCTATAGTTTTCTATTATTAACTTACATATGCTTTAGCACATTTGCTATGTGCTTAATATGCTAGAGAAAACATTCCCCCTCCCTCCAGGAAACCATTTTTCCCCCAGCTTTTATAAGGGAAGTCAATGGATTAAGCATGTTTTACATGATAGAGAATTTGCTTATTTCACATTTAGACTACATACACCCTATACAGTAAGGATTGCTCACATAGTTATATAATTTTATGTTTCACATGTTGAAATAAGTAAAATTAAGAAAATGAAGATTTGATAGTTGAGAAGTAAGCGTAAACACTAGTTCTTAAAGAATGAAGGCAAGGCCATTCTGTAGCCTGAAGTAAATGCTGTCATCTGTGGGGGTTGGGGAAAGATGCTAAGATCTGAGCCCATTACTGTGCTACTTCATGAACATCTGGCAGTCTGTCACTTCACAGGCAACAACATCTTCTCTAAACAGAATAGACTTGAATTCATCAGGGATTCCCATAGTACAGTATATGCTTAACTTAAGTACCTGCTTTCCGTGATTTCCATAGATTATCATATTCATGACACTGTGGAGTGAAAGCATTCTTCTCACTCTCTAACCAGAACATGAAAAAGAAATTAAAACATTGGCAGGCACTTTGTCTCCAGTTTGTTGGACAAGTAAGAAAAGGATTTTCCACCCATTTATGTAAATGAAATTCTGTCAACTTCGAGCATTTTAACAAAGATGACAGCCGTCTGTCTATTAATAAATACCTGACAGGATAACAATTACAATTGTAGTTGACTGGTTTTCTTTCAATTAATGTAGGTCAGTGGGTATTTAAAAAAATTCTTTAGAATAAATTTGCAAACCCCAATAACTTTTCCCCTCATCTCTACTAGCCCAGGAAGAAATTTCAGTATGTTCATTTTTGCCTTCTTAAGTGGTTTTAGAACATTATGGCCAAAGCCTTGTAAATACATAGAGCTATGCAATTAAATATGTGTGTGCTTACTGTGTGTATACACACATAAATATAAATACATGTAAGACATCCATATTTGAGTCTAATATTTGAATTCTATAGAAAGACTTAAAGCATAGTAGGCCCTCTGTTATTTAGAAGTAGTTATTCAGATTAGGGATTATCTTTGTGCTACTTCTTTCTGACTTTGGATTTTATTCATTGTTGACTCTAAGAAAAGAAGGGTAAGGATATGTAACAAATTAATTAATCTGGTTACCCATCAATCTTTGGGAACATGTTTAGTAGAGAAAGAAGTGAATTCAATGAATAAATTGAGTTTTGAGGGATTATCTATGGAATTCATTAATCCACCCTGGCCCAATGTCCCATTAGTTAGATTTTAGAAAGTGACCTTCTAAACAGAATGCGGATGAGATTTTGAATTTTTTTGTGAACCATCTTTCCAAGAGAATGTGTTTTCCTCTATCTAGTGGAGTTTGAGAGAGAATCTATGTTGATGTATTAGAATACCAGTTACAAGTACTCTCCAATGAGTAATTTTATGTGTTTCTACTACAAATTGAAAACACAACATTGTATTTCATCCCATTTAAGATGTTACTTTGTTTTGTGTATATGATAAGAGGAAAATAATAAGCAAAATGATTTTTTAAAATTTTTCTAAAACTTTTAAGCATTCACAGTCTGCTAATTTAAAGATAAATTAATTGCAAGACATCCTGGAAAAAATGAATGTCTTAGAATGGATGAAATGCATTGTGTTCCTCAAATACTTACTGGCTCATTTTTAACTTTCTTTCTCATAGTAGCCATAATATGGTATCTCAATTTTCTGAGAGCCATGCTATGTGGAAATTACATCATCATTCCTAAAATCCTATTTGTAAATAAGAGTCCAAATTTTAGGAATATGAAACAACAGCAACGAAATTATCATCAGACGAAAGCAGGGAACAAACACTGTTCTATTTCCAGCTTTACGCCAGAAAACAATGTGAGTAACTGAAAGAAAAAGGCAGAGAGGAGTAGTCACTGGATGCTTCTGATTTGGGTTGAGTCCAGAGCTGAATGCCTCTGACATAGGTGTCTGTTGTTTCTTGAATTCCATTCCACCCCTCCCCCGACACCCCATCTCTCCTCTACAAGTTAGGTAATGCCAATTTTTTAAACTGAAGAATATGTAAAATATGTATTTGTATTTATGTCTTCTAAGGTGGTTTCTAGGGGCAAATATCACAAATAACCTCGTTCCTTCAAAGAAAACCATAATGTCTGAATGTTTTTTAAGAGCACAATTCACCTCTTGAATTTCTGTATGAACATCTTTGCATGAGCTAAATACCTGGGCAGTTGACAGACTTAGTTATTTCTAGGAAAAATTTCTGTTGATCAGCATGCAGGGATTAATTCAAGCACTGTTCCTTAGAGATACTTTTTCTAGGACAGAATGAGCCACAGGGAGAAAGATACACAAGACAATGTCAAAAGATACAGCATCATTATGCCATTTAATGGTTGATGTGGGTTACGTCAGCCAAGTCCTAGGAAAGTAGGTTTTCCCTGAATAAGAATGACTCAAAAAGATAATGTCATATTTTATTAGAATCTATAAAATCATAAGCAAATACCATGTATTCCTATTAGTCATCCAATGATAGAAGCGTGTATATGATGGTACTAATGGATTCCTTAAATGCGAATTACTGCTAAATTCCTAAGTAAACTGCCCCCCACTTCAGAGACATTGTAATCCATCTCTTATGTCAGATGAACTGGGGGACTTATCCTTCTGAATCCATAGGCTTTACTGCTTTTCTTCATTTATCTCTCATACTCAGTAATCCTTTTACCTCTCCTTTCTAAGTTTATAATTTAAATGCAATCTATTCACTACTGAAAAAAAGACCCTAGTATAAATGGGATGTCTTTGAGTTATGGCTAAAGAAGCCATTACTGGTTACACAGTGGTCTGGATTCTATTACACATTTGACAATCTGGGGAGACTCACTGTCCACTTGCCTTCAAAAATGTTTTGTGTCAACACACAGAATTAAGGCTGGGTGCTGCCTTTGGGTCTTCTCTTGCTCTGACTTTCATATGATCTTGCATTTCATGTTTGAAGGGAAAGTCCTTGAGGACCAGAACTGGCTGCAGTAAGTTCTCTCTTTTTCATCATAATGGATTTTGATTTTATTATTTAAAAATTTCAAAGCAACAGACTGCCTAAATTGTCATTTATTTGGCAAAATCTTAGATGGTCATTAAAAAGAAAATCGTATTTAGAAGGATTATAAGAAGTATATAAAATTCTTACATAATATATTTTTAGGAGAAATAAAAAGAATTAGAGCAGTATATGAAGTGCTATAATTTAAGAAATTATTGTTTCCATACGTATACAGTTACCTGCATAACAGTTGGGATTTCTAAGTAGTGAGATTAGAGGTGATCTTTTTTACAGTTATGTCTTTTGCTAATTTTCTATAGTGAGTACATTTACTTGTATACCATTATTTAAACAAAATATTGACTTAAATGGCACACTAATGGGAAGTATTACAAAAAATTTGTGGGAATAAAATTATAATTATTATTATGGCCCAAATCATTATCCTATTGTTGTTGTTTTTTAATATGAGCTTCAAATCATAATTTAGAATGGTAGCTATCAAGCAAACCTAAGCTGTGAGAGAATGCATATTTAATGGCTAAACTGACAGAAATTTGTTAAGCACACACTTCAGGCCTAATTCTAAAATATGTTTAAATATATATCAAATCAGAAATGTTCAGTCACTCTAGCAAAGCACTCTATATATTTGAGGTTATAGATTTTTATTTCTGAATATATGACAAAATGCCCATCCTTATGGGGTGTTGGTATATTAACATACCTCAAAGAATTAAACTGTAATGTGAACTTTCCAAGAATTAAAACTCTAGTGCTAGCTTTTAGGAGAGTGAGTTATTTTTCATTTATATTTCTCAAGGAAGATATACATTTAGATAGATATGCATATGAAAATATTTATACACAAATAAACAAAATAAAACTTTGTCCCTGCAATGTTGAGCTATCCAAACAACTGTAGTTTTCTGAATATCCCTGAGCCTAAAAACACTGCATCACTAGAGCACTATTTGGTGGCAAGTACTATTGGCAAGTATCCTCTGTACTTCCAGACAGAATGAACAGAGCAGAACAGAGCTATAGAGCTAAGTGTTACCCTCACACTAAGTTCCGATTGGTTCATGTGTGGATTAAATAAGAAGAACATTTTTTTCAATTTGAAAAAAAAATTATTTATTTTGAGAGAGAGAGACAGACAGAGCACAAGTAGGGGAAGGGCAGAGAGAGGGAGACACAGAATCTGAAACAGGCTCCAGGCTCCGACCTGTCATTACAGAGCCTAATCTGGGGCTCGAACCATGAGCCATGCGATCAGGACACTTAACCGACTCAGCCACCCAAGCACCCCAAGAAGAGCATTTTTGATTGGCTACTGATGTCTTTCGTAGCCCAGTCCTTATAAGTCAGTGAGAATGGGAGAAGTTTCACAAAGATAATGAAACCAATTTGTAAAAATATGAAACAAAGACTATATATAGATTAGAGGTGGTAGCAGCAAATATGCTGACGTTGGAAAAATAAGGTATCTGTAAGGGAGTTAGAAGATCTGTAAACAACAATTGGTGAGAGAGAGTGAAAGGTGGGATTTTATACATTTTTAAGACCCATAAAGGTAACATCTACTTCATAAGCATTTAAAAATGGGCTTTCGTATGAGTGATTTGTATTATCTCACCTCCTCGTCCTGACAGTCTCTCAAGGCCAGAGTCATTAGCCCCTGTTTAGCAGAAAGGAAACCAAGCATGGGGAGCAGTAAAGTGAATCCCGAGGACAGGAGACTTTGATGACACAGATCACTGAATGTCTTTGTTTGAAGTTCATGTTATGAACCCTTTCTGGAGCATGTCTGCAAGCTCCGTATGGAAATGGTCTGATGGTAAAGAGAAGACATTAATAGGGGATGTGATAACTAATCCTCTACACACTGCTCCAAAGAAACAGCTGCCTTCTATTCCCCAGAATGCTTTGCTCATAGCTAAGCGGACATCTCCTGCCCCAGCAATAGACAACAAATAGTACACGTGCTTCCTATGGACCCTTCTAGCTGGAATACACTTTTGCAGAATTTATCTTGGTTGTGAAGCATAAGTTACCAGGTATCTATCTATGTGCAGTCACCTTACTGCTCTGCATTAATGTGATTTGGAGTAGTATTCATACAGCTTGGACTTTATCAAGACAGTGTATTTAAGTTCACATCCCTGATAACTACCCAGATAGTGAAAGTCCATGCTTGGTTTCTGATATTCCCATCTTTCACCTGCTAGTTGATCCCACTTCAGATGAACTAGATGTGAAGGGAGTATTTGCAAACTAGAAGGAGAACCATAATCATATTTGGCAAGTATTAATGTATGCAAGGAATGCTTTCTACAAGATTGATATGTAAGGCCCCTAAACCCAGAGGCTGTAGTACTATATGAAAAAGATGCTCAGCTTTTTATGTATTTTTTTCTAATGTTTATTTATTTTTGACAGAGAGAGAGAGAGACAGAGCATGAGTGGGGGAGGGGCAGAGACAGAGGGAGACATAGAATCTGAAACAGGCTCCAGGCTCTGAGCTGTCAGCATAGAGCCCGACGCGGGGCTCGAACTCACAGACTATGAGATCATGACCTGAGCCCAAGTCAGATGCTCAACTGACTGAGCCACCCAGGCGCCCCCACAGGTTTTTAAAAGTAAAGTGGTTGACAATGTTAAAATGTGCACTGCTTGTTTGTTTGACAACCTAAAATAGAAGGCGTTTATGCATTAAATTAACTTTTCTCCGTAGAATATTTCTGTACATGATGAAGCCAGAGAGAAGATGCTGACTCAGAAAAAGAAGCCTGAAATACAGCACAAATAAAATTTCTTATTGCTGGCCTGTCATGGGTAAAGCTTGGTTCAGGACAAGGTTTCAGTAGAGAAGGGAGAAGAGTAGCAACTTAAAGCCCCAGTGAATCTGGTGTGCCATGCAGTTTCCTGCTGGACCTGGGTCTAGTTAGCGCTGATCAAAGACAAAGGGCTGTTTGAAGGGTAAAACCGTGTGAATAAGGACCACTATCAGTGTTGTCCATGGATGCTTAGTTCTAACAGCAAGTTTTGGAAACCCCCCGTTAGGTAATTAATGCATTACTTCTGTCAGAGTGCCTCTAGGGTGGTTATCTAGTTTAGTACTCTAAATTATTGGGGACCTTGAGGTTTAACTATTTTTCTGAAGATAGTCCTAAAGGTGAGGTACATTCATTTAAACTAATAGAGTAGACAGAGCTCAGCACTATGTAATGATTTTTAAATCAGTGGTTTCAGTTGTACACATGTTAGTATATGGAGAGAAGTAAAGTGATTTGAGAGCCTGGATAATCTTCCGTCTGAATGATCCAATTAAGTTAAACCAATGTTTATGAGCACCCACAATTCTTTAGGCATTGATCTCTCTAGCTGACTCACTATTCAGTGAGGAGACCCAAATTGAGTGTATCTTGGATACCTTCTAAAGGGAAGCTATGATGTGTCTTACTGAGACACTAATTTAGGAGGCCTGGCTATATCCAGCCGGTGTGAAATGAGAGAAATGGGTAACTTTTCTCACAGAATTCATTTCTGTATACAATCTCTTTCCTGAAATGTTTTGTAGTGGAGATGAATTACTGAATTGGGTTATTTTCTTCTAATATCCACCCTAGCAGATGCTTGAACAAGAAACTTAAGTCCCCTAAGATAAAAAGCAGCATAATGACAGGTTCAATGTGCTAACACTACAGGTTTCCTGTATAAAACCTTTATTGGTTGCCTTATCATCATCAAGAGTCACTCATTTATTTGATGCTTTCAAGTACTATATATATGAATGTATGGATGAACAAAGACTTTTTTCCTGAACAGTCTTCACTAAAGGATTACTTCGGAATCATAGGTGAAAGCTTTATTATTGCTATATAATTGCAGGGGACACCTAGAGAAAGCCAGGTCATGCACTGTTATCATCTTTCTCATACTGATTCAACCTAGAATATACTGGGGTTTATCCACATTCTACCAAGTTAATAAAGAGAAAATTAGAAGACAAAATTAATCCATTATCTGGATCTATTACATGGAACTTTAGTTTCATTATAATATCAAAGATTCAATTTTAATATTATTTGGTTTACAATTTTGCACCTTTATTCTTAAGTGGAAAATGGTCTATATATATAATATATATATATATATATATATATTATATATATATATTTTATTGTAGTATTATCTGGTTTTGGTAGTAAAGTTGATCAAGTTTCATAAATTGATTAGGGAGTTTTTTATATCTTTTTAAAAGCTGGAATTTTTTAAATAACAGAAACTCCGACAAAATTATCAGCTATTCAGCTGTGAAACTACTTGTTCCTATTATCTTTTGAACGGTGAATTTTAAAATCTGCTTTCCAATTCTTTAGGTGATTATTGGTTATATATTTTCAAAATTTGGTAGTTTATAATTGGTAAGAAATTACCTCCTCCCTCTACACTTTATTGCCAAAGAGTCATGCATAACAATTCATTCTTTAATTCTCTTCTCTATCTGAGGTTACAGTTCTGTTTTCATTCTTACACAGAATAGATTCTTACTTTTCCTTTTTTGAACTATAATGATAATTTTATCTATTCATTGGCCTTTTCTTTTCACATGTCTCTTTTTGTTTTCTTCTTCTTTTTTCCTTTTTTGGTTATTTCTAAATAGACCTTGCTGATACTCAGGAAAAGGAGATGTTCTTGGTAGATCCACTGCCTCCCCTCCCAGTCCAGGCTAACCTTCCCTTCTCGGGCATCCTGAGCTTTCTTTATAATCTTCAGGTTCCATTGTGAAAACACCTTCTTTCTTTTCCCTTCTATAACCTTTAACCTTTTGCCTAGATGCTTTTTCCATGTCTCTTTGTTTCTTTTTTAAAACTTTTAATTTAATTTATTTGTTAAATGTACATCCAAGTTAGTTAGCATATAGTGCAACAATGATTCCAGGAGTAGATTCCTTAGTGCCCATTTAGCCCACCCCCCTCCCACAACCCCTCCAGCAACCCTTTGTTTGTTCTCCATATTTAAGAGTCTCTTATGTTTTTGTCCCTCTCCCTGTTTTTATATTATTTTTGCTTCCCTTCCCTTGTGTTCATCTGTTTTGTATCTTAAAGATCTCCTATGAGTAAAGTCCTATGATATTTGTCTTTCTCTGACTAATTTCGCTTAGCATAATACCCTCTAGTTCCATCCATGTCTCTCTTAAAAAAAATTTTTTTTAATGTTTTATTTATTTTTGAGACAGAGAGAGACAGAGCGTGAGCAGGGCAGGGGAAGAGAGAGAGCGAGACACAGAATCCAAAGCAGGCTCCAGGCTCTGAGCTGTCCGCACAGAGCCCGACGTGGGGCTCGAACTCACAAACCAGGAGATCATGACCTAAGCTGAAGTTGGATGCTTAACCCACTGAGCCACCCAGGTGTCCCCCATGTCTCTCTTTTTTTAACATTTTTTTCAAGTCAGAAACTTCCCAGCATATAGACCATTTAAATATACATGTGTCTATGTATATAAAATACTATATATATATATATATATATATATATATATACACACACACACACACACACACACACACACACACATACATAATATATTTTAATAATAGATGTTTATAAAATTGGTTCCATGGCTTCTAAAAAGGGGCAGGGATGGGGAGGACATCAAAAATTAGGTCCAGCAATAATGAGCTACTTTTATTAAGTTTCTGTGTTTGCTTAAGTACTGGGAAATGGCTGTGTCTACTGAAAAGAGTACCAAGTCTGGAAACAGGAGATCAGGAGATTAAGGTTCTGGGTCTTTGTTTACATTATTTTTTTCCTGCCAGATTCGAAAATTAAGTCTTTTCCAAGGTATCTTTCACCAAAATTTCCTCTTATTTCTTGCTCAAAAGATTAGAGAAATACATAGAACCAAACTGGGGGAAAAAAACCCTAATTTTAAGTTTTGTAGTCACTTGAATTTGCTTCAAAACTTTTAAAAAGCTTGTTTGTTTTTAATGATTTACATTTCAGTGGTTTAGACCAGGTCACCAGAGGACTGAAGTATAGTGAGAAAATGACTGGGTTGGTTGTGAGTGGGAAATAAGTTCCTAAATTTAGGTGTGTGACTTTGGAATCCCGGGTCCCAGGATGAACCCGGTATCTGCATGATGCCGTGAGTGAGGAGTGGAGATCCCATAACGGACACCTCATATTGTAAGATAAACTCTATCATCATTTAAGACATTTTTAATGGGAAGATGAATAATATAGTATTATTTAGTGATGAAGGCAGAAAACCCTCATTGTTTTTCCCAGACTTTGGAGATAAAAGGTCTTTGCCTTCAGATACTGGCAATTTTGAACAAAACGTCTTCAGTACAAAGCACACTAGGTGCACTGCTTTTGGTGACTTCTGGTGACGTAATAGAGGCCAGACAGAACAGTATCTGAAAAGAAAGCCTTATGCTGTGCAGTCTATAACTCTGGCTCACAAACATTAGGAAGTGGATTTTATGCCATGATAACACATCTCGGCCCTTCAGCGTGTCCCCAAAAGCCAGGTGAGAGTTCTGGGTAACAGCTCTGCGCTAGAACACCATTCAAGGCAATGACATGGAAATTAGCACACCCAGTGTCCCGCTCTGCTGCTGAATCCCTCGATTTCCATGATTTGACAGGAAGATGATATCAAAGGCTGCGGAAAGGTGTTAAGGGAGAGCTCAGATGCTAGTGTGTATGCCGGAGCAGGTGAGCAGTTAGGATCGCGTATCACAGGCTGACAGGAGAGGGAGTGTCAGGCTACCCTGTGAGTGAAGCGTTGAACATGGGCCCTATCATAGAAAATATGCTTTTTGTTCAAACTCTCAATATCTGGAGGGAGGGGCAGCCTTTCTGGCATGAATGCTCTACTGCTGTGAGGACGCAGAGAAAGGTCGTCTCAGGGTTTGTTTAAAAAGGTCAGCTCAGGAACTACTGACCCCCATGACTCCATCCTGACAGTTTCAGCCCTCTCTCAGAATCGCTCTTGTCACTTCTAGCCTCCTGTGCTTTTCTGAAAACAAAACCCTCTACCACCTGCCGTCCATTATTCCATCAGTGAGCAACATGCGCTCTCTTCGGCTGATATTTCAATTTATTTGTGGTTAGATGTGCAATAATCCTATGACTGAAGCTGAGGGAACAGTTTAAAGATTTAAAACAAAACAAAGCCAGTGCTTCAAACATCTCTTCATGCAAAGCTTACCAGCCACAAAAATGTGGCTAATTCTCATCCATACAAAAGCAAAACTAAGACACGCAGATGGTCAGTGCCCGCCCTCTGCAGAGGGAGAAGCAGGGTTGGCTCCAAGTAACAAATAATTATCCAGGTCCTTTGTAAATCAAGTTGTACCACTTCTCCTGTGAGCATCCACAAAGGCGGCTGCATATATTTGCTATTAGCTTCTTCTTTGTCTGGGGATTTTGTTAATGCCCTTTCTTCATATAAGTTTGCGTCGCCTTGTTCTCACATTTGACACCGACTGAAATAGCCTCGCAGAACCTTTGTTTCTATTTTCTTCAAAATGTGTATTCCTCAATGAGGTTTCATCTTAATCTCTTCTTTTCAAAAGGATATGAATTGAACATGCAGAGAATCAGCCTAACAGGACCGATTATCAATTTCCATTTCCTTTCAGTGCCTTTGCCACCCGTGGGCCTCCTAGACAGCTTTCCTTGGAGACAAAGGGTGTCTGAAATGGACAACTTTATTTTATACACTGGTCTATCTTAGTGGACGACAGAGACTCATCGCCCATAATAAATCCTGCCTCTGATCCTTTTATATAATGCACAGCTGAGCTAAAAAGGAAATCAATGTTGCAATTTTAATTTAGCACTTTCATTCTGTTAATTTATCTAAAAAATCCTATGCCATGACTTTCCCTTGTCAAAACAGCCAATTCCTGTCAATGTGAAAATGCTTTGAGTTTCGTCCCTTTTTTTTTTTTAATAGTGTGGCTGTAAAAACCATGGGTCACATATTAAGCCCTCCGTGTTTTTCTTGTGAGTGCAAAGCTCCTTTTGAAATCAATGTGCACACAGCAAGTTGGAGAGATGTGTAGCGTCTCTAGGGAGAAAGCAATCCAGGCCTACATTGTTAGCTTTGCTAAAGATGCTCGTGAAACACTACAAAAATGGGATGCCAACTGTCTGACGTGTGTATTTGGTAGTGAAGCCCTATCATTTTAGTAAACTGGGGCTATTTAATCACGCTTAATCCCTGGGGAGAGTTCTAAGTAATGAACATCACTGTGTTTTCTGTCAGTGCACCAAAAAAGGGCTCTTTGGCTTCACTCTTTTCTCCCTATATTTCAGAACTTGAGAATAACCTGCAGACAGAACCTTAACACTGCTCTGGGCACTATGCTCTCACTGGAGACAGAAGCCAGATCAATATCACATAGCAAACAGCACTATGGTAGGAAGGGTGCAGAAAATCCCACAAGGAGGGTGAAATCTGCTGCATTTTCAACAGGAATCTCATGTCAAAGGAATTGTTTCTTAAAGTCTTCATTCAAATATCACATTTCCTAGCCATCTTATTTAAATTAAAATTTTTTCTGCCTCCTGCCACTCCCCTAGCTGTGTCTGTCTATACTCCTTCTGTGCCTTTTTTCCCGCTTAGCTAGCACTTAGAATTTTCATCTTTACTTTATAACTTATTTATTTTGTTTATTGTCCATCTCCATCCCAAGTACAATGTAAATGACTATGTGTTCACTAAATTATCCTTAGAACATGGCACAGTGTTTGACACATGGTAGGTGCTTAATAAATATGTTTCCCAAAGAAATGTTATGAGGCCACATCTGCCAGGTTGTCTGTCCCTTGAGAGTGGGAATTGCACCTTGATTGTCACCCCAGAACTGAGGCCCCACATAGAGGGGTTACTGCAGGCTGCTCTGCATACTGATTGTTTGGGAAGAAAACCACCTGTTGCTCTTAGAACCTTCTGGACCTCCGCAAGAAGTTTCGTATAAGAGAGGAAGCCCAACTCCAAACCCAGGACGAGAAATTAGCTGAAGTATGGGCTTGTAAATAGTCAGATTTGGGGACTTGTGTGTTACAGATGTGAACCTAGCTGGTCTGAGTGTGACACAAGACTTTAGCTATTGGTCCAGCATACTTTAAGTAAAGTAGTTCGGTGAGGGCCATTATGGCATAATTACCATGCCAGACACTGCAGGGGAGACAGCCTATGTCTACAGGTAGATTATGATCTAGGCAGGTTAGTTTATATGTTCCAAGTCCAGAGCAGGACATGGCACATACTGTCTTGAAGGACAGTGCTTTCAACAGCAGAGATGAGATAAATGGCATTAAAAGCATTGGCAATGGTGGCAAGAGAAGCAGAACGCATTTGAGAAATAGGAATTAGCCTCAGGTAGTCAGTCCATTTACCTTGTAGACATGCTTACTAGAATGAAAGTTAAAAAGTTAAAATCATAGGTGGTTAATTATACTGGAGATTGGGTATTAAATGTTGTATTATTTTACTGGGGAAACACATAGCTATTAAGGAGAGGGTAGACTCCTTCAGAAATCTATGTTTTAGGAAATATGTTTTGTTTTATTTTGTTTCTGTGGGAGTAATGGGGAATGTTGGCAAATATAATTAGTCAAGTAAATAAATATTTATAAGTACTTTATAAGTATAAACCTTAAGAACTATGGAATTTATCCAACTTCTAATTATTAAGAGATAAAATTAGAATATTCCAGAATGGAGTCATGTACTTGCTTTTCAAAGACTTCCTAGACAGAGATTTTGCAACTTTGCTCATCAACCTTTCTAGTATTCTGACTGGTTAAGAAATTCTTCCTTCTTTGCAAACCAAACTATTTAACCTTCAGGAGAATCAATCTTATCTGATTTTATCTTCCGTGTGCCTAGAGAATTATCATATGGCATTACCAAAAGTCAGCCTGCTATATATGCCTGAAGAGAGTAAGCAAGTAAATTTTGTTGAAATTCTGTTCTCTAAAAACCCCATTGCTTTCATCTTTCCTAATTTCACTCATTTAATCTTTAGTTTTAAAAAAGTAGTAGCTCTTAACCATCTTTGCTATCTTTACATTTCTTCCTGAAAATTGACAATGAAAACTGCACTTTGACCTAAAAGGAGTGTGACTTTTGCAGAGACTAGTGGATGATCATTTTGTGACTCTTTCATGCCATTGATTGACATTTTCGTTCTTGATTGTACTGCTCTGATTAGTCAAATTAAGTATAAGGTTGCGTTTTCCCTCAGATAATTTTCTTCTATACTTAGATCTGGTTAGACTGTCCTCTGTTATCTTGAAAGTCAAGGTTCACTACCATGTGGCCAGGGAATAGTGAAACGTGGTCTTTCTTGACACATTTATTTAAAATTTAAAGGTAAAACCTCCATTTTCAGGGGCTCCTGGGTGGCTCAGTCGGTTTAGTGCTGACTTCGGCTCAGGTCATGATCTTGCGCTTTGTGGGTTCAAGCCCCACATCGGGCTCTGTGCTGACAGCTCAGAGCCTGGAGCCTGCTTTGGATTCTGTACCTCTCTCTCTGTCCCTCCCCTGCTCACACGCTGTCTCTCAAAAATAAACAAACATTAAAAAAAAACTTAAAAAAAAAGCCTCCATTTTCAGTTGATGAACTAGAGACTGAAAATTTTAATATTAACAATAACATTGTAGGTCCTCATATGAATTCTGAAAATTGGGTATTTTTCCGTATTAGAAACCTATGCTTTGTATATCAGTCAGTACTAAGATATACACATAAAGAGTTTACCACACTTCCTATAGTTAAAATTTATTTTTCTAATAAATTCTGCTTCTAATATTAAGGCTGGGGTTTGACCAGTTCATTGAGACTTGGTCCTTTATTATCCTCTGAAATTGGTACTTTCCCGATGAATTTAAGAAAACCAGTAAAAATTCAATTGAATAGGGTTTGAAATATAGTACCTTCAATAGCCCAGAGGACTCTCTTATTTTCTAAATCTGATAAGCAAGGTAAATATATGAAGAAAAATATATATACTCCTTGACATCACATTTATAAACTAGCTTATTTATAAAATTTTTCTTTATTGGTCCTTTGAATGTAAGCGAATCAACAATCTAGATGATTTAAAAATGGATGAGAGCATTTATTAATCAAGAAAACATAGATGAAGGCATATCAACATTTACTTTTGTGTTTTAATTCCTTCATTCATCTTTCTCTAATTTTTATATTTTCTACCTAATCTTTATGAGATTTTTTAAAGCTTCATTACAATATCCTTTTTCTCCTTTAGCCTCTGCTGTGCTTAGACAGACATCTTTACTGAGTTGTCAGGACAGTGCAGGTTCTGAGCCTCACAGCATATAGGAGTAGCCCGGGTGATTTGGATCAATGTGCAATAACAAATCTGGGTCCCTGCCAAATTTGGTTTGCCATTGTGAAGTTCCATTCCTGCACTTTAAATCATGATGGAGTTTCTTGAATTCCACTTTTGCTTGAATTTTATCTCATTTAAACAACTTTGGAAGAAGTATTTTGCACCCTCGATTTCTGTGTGAAAGTCACTGATCAACTGGTGGATTTATGGTTTGGAATGACACAATGTCTGATGTGTAGGAACCAGAGGAAATCTTCATAATGAACTTCTTCTTTGTCACTTTGCCAAAGCAAATGGCTCCCCTGCCCTGCTTCATATAGCACAGATTTCTGGAATTTTAATGTATCATTAGTTTGACCAGCTTTCAGCCCTTAATAAAATAATTCTCCTAGCCCTTAGGTTATTTATTTTTCTTAATACTTTGTTATGAGAAAAGTCAAATAGTCAATGTTAACTGGGTCATGATGCTTTAACACGGTAATTTTAGTAACTTTTCTGAGTATTTTAAAAACATGGAGAGACACAGTTTCCCAAGAGATAGTTCAGGGAAACCGAGAACTATGTTTATTCCAAGCACAGATTCAACAGGTCAGTGTCCACATAAGATCTTGTGTTTTGCATTTTATATTATTTCCTTAAACATGTTTAAGTATCTGCCAAGGATGAAAAAATACAGCCTTCGTGGTCTATTTGGAATTTATCCCTCCTATTTGAACAGATAGTAGGGACAAAATATTTGGTTTCAATGGCTATCAGTTCACTGAGAAAAGTCAGATGCTACTAAAATTTGTCTGCATCTTTGAACACTGGGGTAATCCACTCCCACTCTCCTCCCACCTCAAATATCTGTGCTTCCACACGGAGAATTGTTTATCTGATCATCTCTTAATGACTTGTGGGGTGGCCCTTGCTTTGTGAATTTAGAAAAGCCCCTTACTCCTTTTATCTGCTGAATGTGGGGGCCATATATTTTCTCTAAAACCCACGGGGCCTAATACAGGAAGTTGGAGAGTTTAACTTTTTCCAGTGTGCGTGGAAGAGAAACTCTAGTTTCACCAGAATAACATTTGGTGGAAATGGATTAGTAATGTAAAACCACAGCTTGTATAATTTTGTTGTAACCTTAATTTTGAAATCTTTAAAAAAATTTTTAATGTTTATTTATTTTTGAGAGAGAGAGAGAGAGAGAGAGAAAGAGAGAGAGAGAAAGAGAGAGAGACAGAGGACAAGCAACGGGAGGGCGAGAGACAGAGAAAGAGAGAGAGAGACAGAGGACAAGCAAGGGGAGGGCCAGAGAGAGAGGAAGAGACAGAATCCGAAGCAGGCTCCAGGCTCTGAGCTGTCAGCACAGAGCCTGACGCGGGGCTCAAACTCACAAACCGTAAGATCATGCCCCGAGCCGAAGTCGGATGCTTTAACGGACTGAGGCACCCAGGTGCCCCAAATTTGAAATCTTTAAAAAGGATTCTTTTACAATACATTAACTAATGAGAAAGAAAGAAGCTGCTTGTTTTTGTTTTCCTGTGTAAAGTGAATGGAAATTGACCTTGCATGATCATGCCTCCTATTCTGTGTGGATGAACCTCCTTTTTAAAAGACTATCTTGGTTCCATGACATAATTTTGTTTTAACAAACAAACCAAAAGTGTATTGCATCGTTGACATTCTGATTCTCCCCAATCATGCAGATGAAGCATCTCATTTGTTGTAGAAAATTAAGATTTCAATAAAACCTCAGGCCATCTACATAGGTGTGAAAGAGAAATTCTAGTTTTATAACTTTCTAGTAGGTAGAATTGTTAGAACTATGCTGAATCTTTGCATAGGCCTGGGCTTTAAGGGACTCAATTTACTAAACAGGCCAGAATAAACTGATAAGCAACAACTTATTTTTACATTAAATAGGTGCCTTTAAGATGCTTAGAAATAGTTAATTCTGTTTAGCAAATAAATAATTTATATGATTCCTTTATTTTGGGACTATTAATGGTTTATCAATCCTTTTGAGGACATAATAGTACAATGACCAATTTTAGCCTTACTCTTGTCTGACTTGTCACAGATCCCCAATATTCAGGATAAAAATGAGTGAAGTTTACTGTACATGTGCAACTGCAGAACTGCTTTTTTGACCGTCATCTAAACAGATGTGGTATTAAGTGATAAACGGCTGGAAAAATTGAGAGGCAGTGGCCATTTCTCCACTTCAGCACCAAGTTCCCACTTGATTTAGTTTGGGATATCTTCTTGTCTCTAGACTGTAAACTTTGAATATGAGTATATGAAAAATATCCTTCAGTAAACCTTTGACAATCTTGATTCCATCCTAATTTTTTTATTATCTACAGATTATAAAACATTTCTATATAAATGTCTTGTCGAAAGCTTTCGAGCACTTGCTTTGACTTGCCTCCCTGGCCCCTTCTTCCTCTTGTCCACACTTCATCTCCAATCAAACTAAACTCCCTATAGTCCCTAAATGCTCCATAATATCTCATGCTTCACAGTCTATGCACATGTTGTTCTCTGGACCTTATTTACCTTCCCTCTATTCTTAATCTGGTATATTCCTACTATTTCTCTAGGTCTCAGCTTTGATATTGTCTCCTCTGGGAAGCACTCCCTGCTAACATTTACTTTCATAACACATGGGATTAACCCATTCATAGCATTTACTCCATAATGCTCAGTCCCTGAACTTTCCCCTAAGATATTTGGTGCTTAAATATATTTGTTAAGTAAATCAATGAATGAATGGGTAGTAAAAACTACACCTTTTCTTTCATGTGCTTTCTGCATATGATTTTCCCATTTCAGTTCTTTTTTAATCCCCTAAAAATAGTACCTTGGAATTTTTTCAAATCCTAGGTTTTCTTTGGGACTTTTCTGCCTTGCTCTGCCTGGACAGTCATTCATTCATTCAACAAATATTTCTGAGTTTTGTTTATGTACAAGGCACTCTGCAAGGCTGTGGAAAGAACTCCTGGGTGTCACTGTCGAGGGGTTTATAGTCTACCAGAAAATGGAAGAGAGGCTTAAAGAATACTAATCGAGTGGAAAATGGTGTCATGGGAGGGAAATAATATATTCAATTGGAGAGACAGGACAGGTCTTAAACAGATACAAGGCCTTAAATCATGTACAGAGTCTGGACAGTATGGCATAAAGAGAAAAGACACTCTAAGCCACAAGATAAAGTGTGAAAAGAAGAAAGAGGGAAACAGAGAACATATAACTCACAGACAAAAGCCTGATGGGAGCTCAGGGTTTCTGACAAATTGTGGCATTGTTGAAGGTGGGTTGAAAAGGAGCCTGGGTCCCAGTAGTGGAGATCCTTGAATGCTAGGCTACAGCATTAGATTTTGGTAGACAAAGGGTACCACCAATGCTTATGAGCAGAGTTGTAAACCTCTCATTGGCTGGCTAAGTCTTTCTTCATCTTCTGACACAATATTTCTCCATTTAACTTTTTTTTTTCCTACAAAACTATAAAAACACCTCTCATCCCAATCTAGTTTCCTTTTTAAAAATATTATTGTATGACATACTCAATGATTCTTCTAAAAAGCTCAACTTGAAAGCCGCTAGAAAGGTCATTGTCAGATCATTTTCCCCATCCTCATTAAGGTTTATTAGTCACATCAGGTTCAAAATCCCAATAATTAGCCTCTACCGTACTTTTCTACTGGCATCCTTCCAATTTCAATTTACCTGCTACACATTTTTCTAGTCCTTTTGAGACCTGTGGCCTCATATTTTCATTTTTGGAGCCATTTCCTTATCTTATATGCCTCTGTGTCGGCTCTATTTTTTGAAACATCAACTCATGACCAAGTTCCCTTAGACATCTTCTTGGATGATGGAAAAAGTGTATAAGACAGAACACCCCCCTGCCCCGCCCCATACACACACGTGCTATTATATATTGCAATACTGAATCTGGTATGTATTGCTGATCTTGCATGAACCAAGTACACAGTAGTATGTAGTTAGTAATGCTGAATGAATAAATGAATGAATGAATGAAGGCTGGTTCATGTTGGAATACATGTTCCTCAGTAATTTATTTTTATTTTATTTTATTTTAATTTTTAAATTATCGTTTTTAGTCTACATCCTCAACCACTCTCACTGACACAGACACTCAATAAATGCTAATGAAATGAATGTAATTAATCCCTTCAGAAAAAGGAATGCCTGTGGACAAATCCCAAGGAAGTGCAAAAAAATAAGAAATAGATTTTCTCACCTCAAAAAACACAGAGCTTCATATATGGTATTTAAGATAATAAGAAACATACTCTTTAGCTCTCATTTAATGATGCCTGGGCTATAAGCTTCGAATAAAGTATAGCCATTGTTGATTTCTTTTTTAAAACCCAACTCAAAGCCTTCATATCTTTGAACTAAACAAGAGTTCTGGGCTTTATGACTTGCACAAACAAACAGAAGCTGAATGTGCTTAGAGTTATCCGTGCCTAATATTTTAATTCCATTGTTCAATAATTCCCATTCCTTTGCATTATTTTTGCTTTATTATACTCTTATAATACTCTCAAATATATCTATAAAACTTTACAACCCTTTTCCAATGGCATATGGTGTGTGTTCTGAAGAGAAACATGTTTATGAGCTGAAAGATGGGAAGAAAATGTAAAGTGCTCTTACGGGACCTAGGGAGGGATTGCTGTCTGCCTGTGTGGCAGGAACACGGCAGTATATCAGGCTCTCACAACCTGCATCTGAGCCCTTCTGCTTCAGCAATAGATACAAGTCTGGGAATGTACTATGCCAACTTGGACGCTTTTAGGTGTTTTTTTTTCCCTTGCTGAAGATTAAAGTCAATAGTTCCTGAAACAATACTTTGATTCTGTATGCTGTAGAATAATATCTGTTAGGAAGAAGAGAATTTAGACTGTGGACAAAGGTGTGATGCCAAATACAACTATACTGTCCTCTCCCATTGGAGCCATCTGGACTTTGCCCAGGCCAGAGTTACCAAACAGTGCTCCTTGGGGAACTTGTCCTTCCACAAGCATTCTCTCTCTCCCTCTTTCTTTTTTAGTTTATTTATTTATTTTTAGAGAGACAGAGACAGCACAAATGGGGAGGGGCAGAGAGAGAGGGAGACAGAATCCCAAGAAGGCTCCGTGCTGCCAGCTCAGAGCTCGACACAGGGCTAGAACTTACAAAACCGTGAGATCATGACCTGAGCCAAAACAAAGAGTTGGACACTTAACTGACTGAGCCACCCAGGCACGCCTTTCCATAAGCATTCTTGAAAGCTTACAGAACCTGGTTCCAAAATTTCTTGCTATGTTCTTAAAATGCTTCAGTTGTTGAGTTCTAGATTGAAATTTTCCACTGCCTCCTTATTTGTCTTCCTTGTCACAATCATGGATCAAGTCACATAGACAAAGACCGGTAACATTAGCATGATGTCTAACCTTTCCCTTTTTGCTCCCTAGTTGATCATCAACTTCAGGCATTTCTCCTCTCTGTTCTCTCCCACCCATGTCCACCCTTCCTCTTCATTGCTGTTTCCCAGTTTCGGCCTTGACCTTATCTCATGTGGCCTATTTCAATCATTTATTTTTTAATGTTTATTTATTTATTTATTCTGAGACAGAAAGAGAGAGGGAGAGCACAAGTGGGGGAGGGTCAGAGAGAGAGGGAGACAGAGAATCCCAAGCAGGCTCCACTCTGTCAGAGCAGAGTCTGACACGGGGCCCAATCTCATGAACCGTGGGATCATGACTTGAGCTGAAATCAAGAGTCTGATGCTTAACTGACTGAGCCACCCAGGTGCCCTTATTTCAATAATTTCTTAATCATTCTCTTCTGACTATAGCCTTTCTCACTCAAATTACCCTCCAACATGCCACCCACAAGATCATCATTACTTTAAAAAAGACTTAAGTAGCCCATTAAATAAACAACCCCTTTCTGTCCTATCTACTAAGTCCTAGCTTGTTTGCTTATAATTAAATCTCTTTACCATCTCAACCTAGTTCACCTTTGCAGCCTCATCCCCCTCTGCACTGCTTTGTGTCAGCAGTGCTGACACACCCTTTGTGTCAGAAGCATTGGATGAGCTTATGGTCTTCTGCACATTCTGCTCAACCTTAAATCCTCTTGAACTTCTTCACTTTCTGATATATGGCTCTTCTGTCAAATTGTGGCTCAAAGGCTCTTTTATGTATTCCTGGATTTCCCCACGTGGAAACAATCCCCCTTTCTCTGCTCTGTGACACTCCTTTAACTGCATCTCCATTGTACCATTTTTATTCAGCTTTTTATTATAGTTTGCAATTTTAGTTTCTGTAGCACCCAGCGACTGTAAGTTGCATTTTTAAGGCTTCTTCAGCATCTGCATTACTCATTTGACAGTGTGTTTTAAGTGGACCCAGAATTATCTTTGCACAAAATACTGACTCTACTCATGAGCATTCTTCTGGTATTCCTCACATTTCTAAATGTGCAGCATTTCCTGTAGATATTCTATTAAAAGGAAAAATAAAAAGCATGGATCTGCCTTAGTCAGCAACATGGGGAAACTTCACTGGAGGTCATAGATGGTACTCTCATGCTGTCTGTCACTCAGTGATGATCAAACATAGATTTGAAAATAAAACATTGAAGGAGAATGGTCTGAAGATTCCATTTTTCTGGATTCTCTAAATTTTATTTCTAGGTGCTCTAAATGTAAGCTTTAGAGATCTGCTTAACTAGATGGTCATTTGTAAAATTCTTGTCACTGTCAATGATGAAGGACAGTATAAAGTGCTGCAGTATGAAACCAACTACTGCCTTGTATCAGAGATGTGGTTCTGGAACATATCTTCTTTGTAAATATATAATAGACATTTCTTGAGGGGTTCCTACCAGAAAAATCTGTGATTATCTTTTGTTGGTTTATACCTGTAGGTCTTGTGAGTTGCATATATGATTTCTCTACTCTTTTGTATTAGTTGTTAGGCAGCTCAGTCTTATTTTCAATCTTCCTATATTAGAGTGTATAGAACCACTGATACATACTTGGCTACTAACTCCATTCCATCTCTATTTTATTCTCACTTTAATATCTACTCGCTGATTGATTTTCCTGTCTATCTATCTAGCCAGTTATTATACATTTATTGAAAATTGTTTTAAGTTTTAAACAAGAACAGGGTTTGGGTATAAATGTTCTAGTAATAATATCTATTTCCTGTAAAGTACATAAAATGGCCCTTTATACATAGAAGGTACTCAGGGTTTCCTGATTAAATGCAAATAATTTTAAAATACTGAAAAGTCCCAGAGAAAAAGGCTATAGGTCAGATATAATTAGTCACTTGAAGGAACCCACATAGGCTTTTGGTCAAAGTTGAACACAATAATATAGGATTCAGCATTATTGGCTCTCACTGATTCTTAGGGACTAATAATTCATAACTTCAGGTAAAGGGACTGAGGCAACATGTGCAATATTTTTCCCTACTGTAATTCTCATACGGAAGATCTGAAAGAGAATGGTACTTTTTATGCATGCAATGAAATCCAGGCACCACTATATAAACTAACTCTGTTAGACAATGGTCACAAAAAGAACATCAATACCTCTCTTAGCTCCACCTGAGAAAGGTTAGTGTTATGGGATGTGCACAAGACGAAGGGCAAGGAGCATGGATTGCTGGTACCTTCTATATGTCAGAGCAAGACAAGTGAAATACAGTGAGAAGGTCAAGAGCAGTGGAAGCTGAAGAGACAACTATTTGTGTGTGTGTGAATGTTCATAGGATCTGAAGAAACCTGAGTATAAATGTCAGTCTTCATGACCTGATCACAGATGACTCAATACAGAGGTGAAATCAAGATGCCCCTACTGAGAAGGTCAAAGTACACACTCCTGAAGAATGAGACCACAACAAGCCAAGAGATCCAGGCCTAAGAGGAAGGAAATCCATGAACATATTTTTCATATTATGCTCAGATGGACTAGAAATGAGGACAGATCATTGAAAATGGAACAGTTTTAGTTTCTAGGGTTATCTTGTTGCACTTTTTACATATGAATTTTTTTTGTCATTTTTTTTCCTTTGCTTAACTGCCTTTTAAATGAAGATATATGGTTGCTAAGGTGTCCACAATATAAAATACATTTGGAAATGTTTCTGTGACCTTCACAATTACTGTGCTATTAAAAGTGAGCACAACTAAAATCAGGAGGGACATGTTGAAAGAAGCCGAGGAAAAAATATTTTTGAAAAAAATATTTTTAAAGACACACAAAAATATAATCCCTTCATTATCCTCATCAGACTTCCTTACATCTCAGCATTCTTAGGTCAGTTAGTCAAATCGCTGCTAAATGCTTTCATTAATGAGGACTTGAAGATTGAGGGTCAATACTTCAGTGCAAAAACTGTTAATAATAATAAAAACTGAGGGGCACCTGGGTGGCTCAGTTAGTTAGGCGACCGACTTCAGCTCAGGTCATGATCTTGCAGTTTGTGGGTTGGAGCCCTGTGTCGAGCTCTGTGCTGACAGCTCAGAGCCTAGAGCCTGCTTCGGATTCTGTGTCTCCCCCTCTCTCTACCCCTCCCATGCTCATGCTCTGTGTCTCTCTGTCTCTCAATAATAAATAAACCTTAAAAAATTAAAATAATAATAATAATAATAAAAACTTATATGTTAAGAAATTTTTCCCTTAATGCCTCTATAGATAAATAAAATACTAGAGCATTCCTCCAATCTATTCCACATTCATTTACTTGACTGTAGTACAGAGTTTACTGGGCTAGGAAATGAGTAAGATGGTGGTAATCTTTACAGCTTTATATTTCTTATTTCATAAATCCCATACAGAATTTTGTCTTATAAAGGTAGAATAATAATGTAGGAAAATCTGACAACGAAGGAAAGTAAGAGAAAAGCACACATAAACCTACCACGCTCATAATTCTTGTCATTCTTATAGGTCCTTCCTTCTTTTCCACATGTAAGTCATCATGATGTAAAATGACTCTTAAAAGATGTTTGCTCGTTTTGCCTTTTATCATGTGGGGTGTGCCAGATAGCTGCCTGGAAATTGAAATACTCCATCCAATAATGTGCCATAATTGAATCAACTTCTCTCTCTATTGCTTCCAAGTTTTTAGTTAGTTCTGTTTGATTATTAAATAATGACGAAGTGAACTTTGGTGTGCACATTTAAAAAATATATTTTGGAATAGTTCCTTAGAATTAATTTTAAGGCTTTAAGTTATAGGATTTATTTTCCAAAGAGTTAAAAGCATTTCCAGAGTCATCAGTATGTATGAGCTCACCAGTTTCAAACCAATACTTAATTCTGTCTTACTATACATTAATAAATTTTTTCTTGTTTATTTAGTATGTGATATAAAATGAGACTATTTTTCCTTTAAATTTTTCCAAAAACCAGTGAGCTTAAAAATTTATTCTGTTCTTAATATTAACTGTATTTCTTGTTTGTGAGCTGTCTGATTATAGAGATGTCAAGATATTTTTCTTAAAATTTTAATTTAAGCTTTTATCAAGTAAAAAACATTAACTCTGATACATTTATTAAACTTTTCAAATTTGGGATATATATTACACACATGGTTATAAAACTTAGGCAGCTAAATCTGTAAATTATAATTTATATTTGTATAAATAAATAGATTCTGTAATTCTTGGTCTTCATTTTTAAATGGATTTTTGTCAGTAATAACCTATAGTGATATTATAGTTTTAATTTTTCTATATGTATTTGAAGTTTATATCTAACTTATGCAAAGAGATCTATTTGTTGGTGTCATTTTCCTTTTTGTTGCTTTTTAAAATTGCTTACCTACTGAAGTTTGATAAATACTCAGTTTTAATTTCTTCTACTTATTCTTTGGTTTCTTTTTATATTTAACTATTTCTTCCTTTTGGAATTTGTTTTGGTGTATGGTATGAGGCAAATTCAATTTTTCTCTGTAACTGCTATACAGTATCATATGCTATATTTTAATTTATTTATTTTTTTATTTTTATTTTATTTTTTTTAAATTTTTTTTTTCAATGCTATATTTTAATTTAGAGGTCCTTTCAGAGGTAGTGTCACCAAGATGGTGACATATGTTGTTCCTGACATTGCTCCCCCTCACCAGGACAACTGACACTTATTCCAGAACAAGACCCCACTGAGAGAGTCCTAGAGCACAAGGCTAAGGCGGAAGCACCCCTCTGTACAATATAGGCCAAGACAGATAGTATTAGAAGGGTAGGAGAAGCAGCTGCACATTGACTTCATTGGCCCTTCCCCAGATCAGCACAGTACCATGTGGGGAGGTCTCCCTTGAGCCTCCAGGTCCTCCACTGGGAAAAGAGAACCCAGAAAGGACAACCAATACTTCTAGCTTTATGGGTTGTTCTGTGGGGGTCTCTATTCTGATCTCACCCCATGGGGGTTGCAGGGAATCTATGGGGCTGAACCACTGGGAATCTGCCTGTGATGGAGAAGGGAGGTGCTTGCAACAACCAGCACATGGATCTTTGCAGACAAAATTCATACCTGCAGTGCCCAAGTAGTAATCCGAATCAATACTTTGGCTCATCTGTGGAACTAAGTGGGTGATACTCTCTGACCAGGGAACTTGGCAGGGTGCAGATCTGCTTGATTCAAATCCTCAAACAAGGAGTTATTCCAGCCCTCAAGCTTGGTTTGCCCACACCCAGGCAGGGAGTTGAGTCACAGCTCCACCTGCTATGGAGACTGTTTTTCTGGCTACATCTTACCAGAGGGGATAGAGAGGACCCCTAGAAGCTGTGTAGCCCAGCAACACTTGAGCTGAGAGATGGGTAAACAGACCTGATTGTTGCCAAAGCAAAGTCAATTCAGGACATGGAGTGCTCCCGTGCTACACACAGGCAGGAGAATTAATTTATAGCCAAAGCTGAGGGTAGCTCTAAGCCCCTCCAAACCAGACAGCATGTCTGGGAAATTAAGAGTTGTGTGGAGCAGCCCCTCCCCTTCCCTCCCAGACAAGGGAGCTGAGACAAAGATCTATGCATTCATTGTGACTCCTGGTTTCATCTGACCAGAAGGACTGGCAAGAACACCTGGAAGCTGTGTGGCCCAGTGGTACTTTGAGTAGAGAGGAGGACAGCCGATAGTTGGCAGAGCAAAGCCACTGTTAAGACAACAAACAAAGACCTTTATCAGCTTTAGAGCTATTTCTCCCAGTACACCTGGTTGGGAAACTGATTCTTAGCCCTGCTCATCCATACCTAATGATACATACAGCTTCCATCCTGCCTGACCAGATAACTGAACCAGAATACCCAACACTGGAGTACCTGAATATATAAAGTAAAAACTAATAGAGCTAAAAGGAGAAATAAATAGCAATACAATAATAGCTGAGGACTTTAATATCCATTCTCAGCAATGGACAGACAGTCCAGACAGAGAATCAATAAGGAAATAGCAGATTTGAACAACACTGTAGACCAAATTGACCTAACAGACATATACAGAACATTCTATCCAACCAGAAGAATACCCATTCTTTTCAAATCCACATGGAACATTTTCTAGGATAGACCTTATGTTAGGGTACAAAACAAGTCTTAGTAAATTTAAGAAGACTGAAATCTGGTATACCAAGTCTCTTCTCTGATCACAATGGCATTAAAATAGAAATCAGTAACAGAAAGAAACTGGAAAATTCACAAATACATGGAAATTAAGCAACACTCTCCTCAACAACCAATAGATCAAGGAAGAAATTAAATTAAATTAAATTAAATTAAATTAAATTAAATTAAGGGAAATAAAGAAGCATTTTGAGACATATGAAAATGGAAACACAAAATAGCAAAATTTGTGAAATTCAGTAAAGCAGTTCTAAGAGGGAAGTTCTTAGCAGTAAACACCTTCATTAAGAAACAAGAAAGATCTCAAATAAACAGCCTAACACTATATCTTAAGGAACCAGAAAAAGGAGAAAAAAATGAGCCCAAAGTTAGCAGAAGGAAATTAACAATAAAGATTATAGCAGAAATAAACAGAATAGAAATCAGGAAAACAACAGAAAACATTAACTAAACTAAAAATTGGTTCTTTGAAAAGATAACATAGATAAACCTTTAGCTATATGAACCAAGGAAAAAAAAGGGAAGACCCAAATAAACAAAATTATAAATGAGAAAGGAGACATTATAACCAATACAATAAAAATACAAAGGATTATAAGAGCTTACTATGAACACCAACAAATTGGACAACCCAGAAAAAAACAGAAAAATTCTTAGGAAAACACAACCTACCAAAACAGAATCATAAAATAATAGAAAATCTGGGCAGACCATTTGCTTGTAAGGAGACAGAATCGGTAATCAAAAATTTTTCAATGAAGAAAAGCCCAGAACCTCTTAGCTTTACTAATGAATTTTATCAAAACATTTAAAGAATTAATGCCAATCTTTCTCAAACTCTTCCAAAAATCTGAAGAGGAAGGAATGCTTCCAAACTTATTTTACAAGGCGAACAGTACTGATATCAAAGCCAGAAAAAGATATTATTACAAGGAAAGAAAACTACAGGCCAATATCCCAGATGAATATCTATGCAGAACTTCTCAGTAAAATACTATCAAGTCAAATTCAGCAGCACATTGCAAGGATCATTCACTATGATCAAGTGATATTTATCCCTGGGATGCAAAGACAGTTCAATATATGCAAATCAATCAATGTGATACATGACATTAACAGAATGAAAGAAAAAATCATATGATGACCTCAGTGGATGCAGAAAAAGCATTTGGTAAAATCAACATTTGTTCCTGGTGAAAACTTAATAAATTAAGTATAGAAGAAATGGACCTCAGAATAACAAAGGCTATATATGACAGGCCTACAACTAACTTACTCAAGAGAAAAAGGTTGAATATCTTTCGTTAGTAACACGACGAGGGTGCCCACTCTCAAAACTCCTTTTCAACATAGTACTGGAAGTCCTAGCCAGAGCAATCAGGTGAGAAAAAGAAATAGCAGACATAAGAATTGGGAAGGAAGATGTACAATTGCCTTGACTGGCAGATGACATGGAAATAGGAAATCCTAAAGACTGCTATTAGAATCCAGGAGAATGTAAATAACCAAACCAAAACAAAAAAAAACCTGTTAGATCTAATGAAGGAATTCAGTAAAGTTGCAGGAAACAAAATCAACATACAAAAACCAGTGGTACTTCTATTCACTAATAATGAGTTATCTAAAAAAAGAAATTAAAAAAAAGATCCAATTTACAATAGCATCATAAACAATAAAATACTTAGGAATAAACTGAACCAATTGAACCAAGGTGGTATAAGATTCCCACTCTGAAAATTACAAGACATTGATGAAAGAAACTGAAGACTCAAATAAATGGAAAGATGTCATCTGTTCACAGGTTGGAAGAATCAATATTGTTAAAAAGTTAATACTTCTAAAAGCCATCCATAGATTCAACGCAATCCTTATCAACACTGCAATGGTAATTTTTACAGACCTAGGAAAAATGATCTTAAACTTTATATAGAACCACAAAAGACTCTGAAATAGCCAAAGCAATTCTGAGAAAGATCAACAAAGCTGAAGGCATCACACTTCCTGATTTCAAGCTATTCTATAAAGCTATAGTAATCAAAACAATATGGTATCAACATAAAAAGAGACACATGAACCAATGGAACATAATCAAGGGCCCATAAATAAACCCTAGCATATGTGGTTAACTAATATTTGACAAAGAAGCCAATGGAAAAAAATGGAAATTTTTTCAATGGAAAAAAAGACATTCTCTTCAATAAATGATCCTGGGAAAATTGGATATCTGTATATAAAAAAATGAAACTAGCCCTTTATCTTACTCCACTCACAAAAATTAACTCAAAAATCAAATAAAGACTTAAATGTCAGACTGGAAACATAAGACTTCTAGAAGAAAACATAGGAATAAATCTCTTTCACATTGGCTTTTGTAATGATTTTTTGAATAGGACACCTAAAGAACAAGCAACAACAATAACAAATATATGAATGGGACTACATCAAACTAAAAAAAAAAAAACTTCTGTAAAGTAAAAGGACCATCAACAAAATGAGACGACAACCTAAAGAATGGGAAAAAATATCTGCAAACCACGTATCCAATACAGGGTTACTATCTAAAATATATGAAGAACTCCAAAACTCAATAGCAAAACCACAAATACCCAAATAAAAAATGGGCAAAGGACCTGAATAGACATTTTTCCAAATAAGATATACAAAAGGTCAGAAGGTACATGAAAAGATGCTCAGCATCACTAGTCATTATAGAAATGCAAATCAAAACTACAATGAGCTATCACCTCACACCTGTTAGAAGGGCTATCATCAAAAAGGCAAGAGATAACAATAGCTGGAGCGAAGTTGGAGAAAAGGGATCCCTTGTGCACTGCTGGTAGGATTGTAAATTGGTACAGCTACTATAGAAAACAGTATGAAGTTTCCTCAAAAAAATAAAAAACAGAACCAACATGTGATCCAGAAACTCCACTTCTGGAAATATATCCAAAGGAAAACAGTAACTCGAAAAGATATTCGTACCCCATGTTCATAATAGCATTATTTACAATAGCCAAGACATGGAAATAGTCTAAGTGTTTATCAATAGATGAATGGGCAAAGAAATTTGGTATACATATGTACAATGGAATATTATTCAGCGTTAAAAAAATGAGAAGATCCTACCATTTACAACAACATGAATGGACCTTGAAAGCATTATGCTAAGTGAAATGAGTCAGACAGAAAAAGACAAATACTGTTTAGTCTTACTTAAAGATCAAAAGAGCAAAAAACAACAAATCCCCCAAACCAACAAAACCAAACTCATAAGAAAAAGAGATCAGATCAGACATATGGTTAACAGAGGCAGAGGGTGGGGGGGGAGGCTGAATTGGGTGAAAGTGGTCGAAAGATGCAAACTTCCAGGTAGAAGATAAGTAAGTTTGGTGGATGTGATGTACAACATGATGACTATAGATTAAGACTGCTGCATGATATACAGCAAAGTTGTGAAGAGAGTAAATCCTCAAAATTCTCATCACAAGGAGAAGATGTTTTTCCTTTATTTTTCTCTTCTTTCCTTTTTAAAAATATCATATCAATATGAGACAATGGATGTTAGTTGAGTCAATTGCAATAATCACTTCATAATACATGTAAATTAAACCATCATGCTGTACATCTTAAATTTATACAGTGATGTATATCAATTATTTCTCAATAAAACTGGAAAAAGAATAATTTCCTCACTGTTGTATGAAATCTTTTATGATATATATTGAATTATTATACATATTAAGTTCTATTTTTATTTAAAATTATATTCTGATGATATTGGATGAAGACTTTGTTAAGGGCTAATTCCACTGATAATGTATGATAATTATGGGAACTAACATTACACTGATAATAACTTCTTTATCTTCCAGGTAATAACTCCTGGCCTAGCTGGGACTTCATAGAACGGGCTCTGAGCTGATCCCGTTTTCAAGAAATAGGAAGAATATCACTCTCAATTGTTAAACTAAGTTATTCTATCTGCAAAATGAAAATAATGCTTTTCATTAAGTCTGAGTATAAATGTTTGTTTTCCTTTGGTAAATAATCGGTTTAAAATAAAATTGATTTTCATACCATCGCATAGTGTTTGTGAGCCTGGATTCTGAAGCCAGACTGCCCGGGGAACAATTCTCTGGTCTGCTATTAACAGGCTGGAGAGTTTGGATATCCTAGGCTGGACAGGGCAATTACTTAACCTTTCCATGCACTACTTTCCTCATATACCAAATGGCAATGATAAGACATTCTCTCCTGGGGTCATTACAAGGGTTAAATGAATATTTATATTATTCAACCTAGTTTTGGAGGAAGAGTGTGAGGTGTGTCAACAAAGGCTTCCTAGAGAAGGTTACCTTTAGGCTATATCTTGACAATATAAGTAGATGTTCGCTATTTGAATCTCCCAGTTTGACAGGAATTTCTGAAGTTAGTGGTTGGCTATTCAGTAGAGAAGTTTTACTGCGTACTTTCAGAAGGCTCCACCCACCTCTGTTAGGGCATGTAGGATGTTGTTTGTTCTAAGAAGTCCTAAGCCTAATGATGAAGTATGTCAATATTGCCTTTGCCACTTTTCTCCTCTTAAGGGAAGCACCATGCTGCTGACAGTACCTCGGTGTTGACAGTATAAATGGTAAAGGATCTATCTGATAGAGCAATTTACACAGAGGTGAACAGTATCAGCTGGGTTTTTCCTTCTAGGCAGGATCTTACATACTTTTTAATTTAAAAAGTGTCTCTGAGATAATTGATACATTTTTAAAAGGTTTGTTTTCATGTTTGAGAGAGAGTGAGTGCAAGCGGGGGAGGGGCAGCGAGAGAGGGTGACAGAGGATCTGAAGCAGGTTCCGTGCTGACAGCAGCCAGCCTGATATGGGGCTCGAACTCATGAACCAAACAGTGAAATCATGACCTGAGCCGAAGTCAGATGTTCAATCCACTGAACTACCCAGGTGTCCCAGAGATAATTGACTATTTTTAAAAAAATGAGCCTAAAGGGTAACCTTATCCATCATTCTTTGGGGTTTCTATGAGCATTAAGTTTGGTTACTATGAAGCAAGTTCCTAGAATTTATTTGCTTAGTTTTGCTGAGACATATTTCTATTGAGTTGATTTAGCTAATCCCCGGTTCCATTAAGAACTGATAAGCTATAGCTATTTGAAGGACTCTTTTGTGTCTTTTGTAAAACAATAACTACAGGTATTACACATTATGTTTCTTAAAGGTTTCTTACATACAGATCCAAGCAATATCATTTTCCTAATATTTAGGACCGAGAACAAATGTCTCTTAAGACAAACCTAGACTTCAACCTTTTATTAGAACACAAGGGCTGTAAAGCCCATGAGCTTCTTTAGTTTTTTCACTACCAGTACGTTTAAAGCTAAACTTGGTGTCCTGTTTTCGTAGTATGGTTTATCTTTGGTTTCTGATACAAGTATTTCTTACTTCCTAAGTGATTTCTGATCTGTTTTAAATTTTAAAAAGTGTAATGTCTTAAATATTTTAAATCTGTAATCTGCTTTAAAAGGCATATATGTACATGAATGAAATAGCTATTGTCTGTGTTTCCCATTTGACCCTTACTAAATGTTAATTTTAAAAAAGTGATAAATTTTTTTTCTTTCCAAGTGAATTTCAAGGTCTTACAGCAAGATGGGATTTCTTGTTTTATACATTCTATGCTCCTCATTCATAGGTACCCAGTGAAAAACTTGATGGATTAACAGCTGCCCTCTAAAAGATGCCTAGAGCAGATTTTTAGTGGTACGTTTTCATTAAAATTATGGGCTAAGAGCAGGAATATTGAGCTGAGAAAGGCTTTCTGTTATTTTCAAATTACTGCACAATGGACTGTGGCTACTTTCTATATGTAAGGGAGAAAACACTCATGATCACAATTTTAACTTGGAAGGGAATTTGTTAGAGCCCAGTTCCCTCATTTCAGAGATTAGGGAAATAAGGCCCAGAGAGTTAACACCATTTGCAAAGGTAACAATGCTAAGTCATTAAAAAGTCAAGACTGGAACTAAGGTTTCCCATTATCCAGTCATGGCATTGGAGGCCAATCCATTTACTCACTTTCTGTATCCACACAATAAGAATGACCTGCATAATTTTTAAGGCTGGAAATCCAATATGACCCTAATCAGAATCTCCTTTCATAAAACCCTGTTTTAAAAGTGCTCGGAATCATGATACAAATAAAATCTTGAGCACTCACTGTTTCAGGCCCTGTGCAAAAACAGGTTTCATTATTTCATATAATCTTCACAGTAACCCACTGAGGCAAGTATTATTATTTTCCCTGCTTTACAGACAACAAACGAGCAGCAGGCCTCATGCTTAGCACCAGGATTCAGTTGAGCTCTTATTTACTGTGAGTACTGCCTTATAGATCCATTAGTGTATAAACATTGACGTGCTTTCCTTGTTGGACACACAAGGCAATTTTTTCCCCAAGCCAAACCGGTTTACCCTAATAATTTCTCTAACACAAATCTTAATTGCTATCCACTTAGATGTTTTTCTTGGAAACTTCCTGACTTCAGATCAGGAAATCATATGTGGTGCTTCAGGGCTGGAAAGTCACACATAGTGCCAGAATCCAAGAGAACACCACGTATTTGGACAAATCAGGGAAGAAGAGTCTGAATCTCCCCCAAAAGAATGTCAGTGAAAATAAGACACCACAACCAATGAATACCTTGGAAACAATGTAGGAATGCAAATTTATGATGGGAAGAAAGGAAATGTAAGCCAAAAGCAACTATATCCTTTCTTTATCTTTTTTTTTTTTTTTTTGCCATCCTCAACACTGGTAAAGAACCGCATGCTAGATTATACTGGATTAGAGGGGATAGCTAAAATAGACAACCAATACTGTCATCTTTTAAAGTGACACAAATTAGAGAAAGTCTCAGCTAACAAATCTCTTCTTTCCATAACTGTGATATTTGCTAAAGGTAGCAACGTATTATTTTTTTCTCATGAAGACTAAGGGATAATATGGCAAATGTCAAATAAATAGTTCAATTTGAATCAGATTCTTTGTTGAGTTGTGGGTACCGTGGTACTGTGTATTGCTTATGAGTCTTTTGTAGCTGTAGACCAGCAGACCTTCTGAAAATGCTGAGGATAGTGTCCCCCCAGAGCTGATTATTCTGGATACCAGCCTCACTGACACATGTCCCAGCTAAAACTGTGCCACACGGCCACACAATGCTTTCAGCATGCTCAGTCATCTGCTTTGGAGAGACTGAAAACATTACTATTGATTCAGTTTGGTATTTACTGTGGTTGTTAAATTTTAAATCACTGTACAATGACCAATACTTTGGGTAGTAATGTAATTCTTACAGATTTATCATTTCTCTTGAAGCTTGACTCTTCAGTACATTGTGTAGCATTAAAATCCAGACAGGGGAGTGGGTTTTAAATAACACAAACACTTACTAAAACAACTTTTCTATAAGCTTTCTCACATGGCATTAACAGGAAGAGGCAATTTCTTTCATTTTTCTTCTCTGCAGACATTTAGTGGGCTATGTATCTCTATCAGTTTTTCCATAGTGTGCTCTTGGAACCCTTACTTTAGTATTGCTGGTTTGAGACCATGTTTTTTTTATCCTTGTCACCAAATGTGAGATTATGAGCACTCAAGATATGGTACGAGTAGGGATAAACTGACATATTGAGACTACAATGGCAGAGCACAAAGGATCACCTACCTCTTTGAAATTAGCCTTTAGGAAATGACTTCATCTTGGGCAGATGCCTGGTTGTTCTATTTTTTAAAGGGCTAATAATTAATGTACCAGGTAATGCTTCTTTTATATTGACTGACTACAATCAGAGTGGTCTTGATGGGTGCACACCTTCACTGAAGGAGGTAACACCTACGTCTTGCCTTTGCCATAGAGAGAATGATGACTCCACTGTGTACACATCCTTGATCCAAAATGTTAGTGGAACACATTTCTTACTGGAAGTGGGGCTTTGAAAGTTTTTTGTTTTTTTTTTAAGTGTCCAACAACCACTTTCCAGTCTGGATAAAGGATGTTAGCTAGGTTCAGGACTGAGCACAGATGCAATCTGGATATTCATGCTGACCCTACTGGTAGATGTTGGCTGCACACTGAATGTGGCCTGGCTGAAACCTGTTCCTATGTGAGTGTGGCATGTGGAAATTGAGACAGATGGCAGGGTCAGTAATAAGGAACTTGTTTGTTGTTGCTGATTGGAGGCCATTTCTCCTGCCAGCATGACTCCACAGATTTATCCTGGCATTGGTGACCAAGGGGAGACAAACAACGTTGTTCAACAAGCATTCTGAAAGATAGCATATGGCCAGAAATAAATCTCTAGAGAATACCAGGATGTGTTGTGTTGTGCTACACTGTGGTAGTATTGCTCCTGAGCAGTAGGGGGCATGGTGAGTTCATCCGGTTGGAAGTATAAATAGAAGTAACTGAAAACAGCAGGAAATATCATCTGGTGAGCTTGTGAGCAATTGGGTTGTGTGTTGCTTTTAAGGTTATTTACATTATTTTTACCCTTTCATATTTTACTCCCAGAAAATATTCATATAGTTTGGTTTTAGGGTGACAAAGTGTTGAGAATTTTGTTGATTATATATGTATCTCTCTCTCTCTATGTGTGTGTGTATATATATATATATATATATAGAGAGAGAGAGAGAGAGAGAGAGATACACACTAATAACAGAGAAGTATTAATGATGCTATTCTAGAAGCTTAGTTAATTGGGAGTCTCTGGGGGAGTCACTCAAGTTGGTGTCTGCTAATTAAGGCAATGCATTTTCCAGGGATTTGGAGAACCAAGAGCTCGTCTGGCTTTATGACCACTTGTAGGTTATTATGCAGTAGCAGTGACCAGCTTTCACTGATTCGAGTCACATGGCTGACTTGTCACACATGGCATATTCCACTCTCATAACAAAGACTTGTGATCAGTAATATGACATTAATCATTGACTAAAACACCAAGGTGATTCCATTTAACTAATTTTTAGGAGTCTGGAACTCTTTCATTGAGTTCGGTCCTTTTAAAGAATAAGAAATCGGCCACAGCTACATATTTCTCCTTAAGCTTTGTGGATTCACCAATATTATTCAAAATGTAGATTAATTTCCTGGGATAGCTCCGAATTAGAAATCTTGGAATTCTGTTGGTCCTGTTCTGATCCATTCTAGTCCTGGTTCCTCAGAGACTTCCCCCCACATTCCTGATGCTACAATAGGATCATCCCTATTACAACTGGATCAAGTACATGGGATTGTCAGAAAACTGCAAACTACTTTTCATTCTTTTGAGATACAAGTCATCAAAATAAAAATATTTATTCTCAAAGTGGTTTCACAGGTGAATCTTTTAAAGAAAAATCAAAGCATTATGAAAAACCTGAAAATATAACTTCCAGGTATGCAATAGAATAATGAAACAGTGCCAAACCCAAAGACTTGGTTATATTCATGGATTTTAAACAATCTTGGACTTCTAGTATTTAAAACTTCTCTCCCTATAATTTGGGTGTAACCAACTCAAGCATCACTATATCTTTAGTTTATTGTTATTGTAAATACCTGGTATTTCTAGCCTAAAAGGATTTTTTTTTTTTTACAAACAATAGATTAAAAGCAAAGGCAGAGACTGAAAACAAACTTAATACTACTATTGTAATAGGATATAATGAGATGTTTCTTAGTCTCATGTGAGGCCCCAAATATGAAAGAAATATTGGCAGATTTCCTTCTTTCTAAAGATGATTGGGTAGGACATGGTAAGATGTGATTCAAACTTGTTCTGTGGGTCTGAGATCTTCCCCCATCACCTACATCTAGCCTAGCTCTAATCAGGGACTGAGAGAAGAAACTGTAGACAAGATATTTTATTATAGGCCTAGAAAAAAATGCTGTACTTCTCTCTCTCCTCTCTTGCAGAATCTGTGTGATCTCAAGCCAAGTGACAGGGCCTCTGGAAAACCAATCAAGAGCGAGGTGCTTGCCCAAAGAGGCAACTGACATTTTTGACTCTGGGGTATATGTTTGCCACCTGCAAAAATCTGCCTTCATGGGACAGCTGCTGATTATTAAAGTGATTTTGGCAGACAGGACATCGATATGCCCCTTGGTTTTTGGGTAGATAGCTGCAGGAGGGTGAAAATAAGGAGGCTGTTTACTGACTCCTGCCTAGAAAGATCTATATGTTAGCATTTGACTATTAGGGTTCCCTGCTAGTAGGGGGTCTACACAAGAGCAAGCTCTGATGCCACAGTGGCAGAGGACGGGAACTCATTTTGGGGACATCAAGGAAGGCTGCTGTAATCAAATTGTCTTAAAAGTCCTGCCAAGGAGAAGTGATCTCAGTAGAGAGTGGCTGTGAGCTGAAAATGCTAAGCACAGGGCATCATAATGGGCAGAGGGAGAGGTTATCACCAGGGCTATGGAATGCAAGGGGAATCTCTGAAGATCCCACAAAGGTATCCGATAAGAACAAGAGCCAGTATTTGGGGTATCTGCCCCACTGGATTGGCATCAATACCACTCCAGTATCTTTTAGCCTGGGACGTCCCTCCTGTCCCAGCATACTGCAGCAGTCGGAGTTGATATTAAGGAGAGAAGAGGTGAGATGCAAGAAGAAGGTGGTAACATCATAGAAGACCTGAGCATCCTAACCTCTCCCTACTGCTGACATAGATTTCAAGGGTCTAGCGCAGAGAATGTGTAGATAGGAGGAGAGCTAGAAGTTTCCTGGCTGGACTCTTAACTACCTGAGAGTGTGCAACATCTGAAGGTGACAAGAAAAGCCCTGGGATCTGCCCAGGGTTTTAAACAAAAGGAAGAAAAGGAACCTAGTAGGTCTGAGAGAAGATAAGATGTTTCTGGCTTACTCTGAAAGTGAAGCTCATTCAGTAACCTGTAGTATACTTTTTTCTAAAAATCAAATAATTCAGTTTTGTGTTATACTACAAAGCTGAGTGTTAAGTATGAGCTGAGAATGGGTCTTAAGTCTTACAGGTTTGCAAACAGGAAGAGGGTAGGAAAAGTTTTGAGTACACAATACACCTTCAAACCTTGTCATAATCCAAAATAAGGCAGAACGGGAAGTACTACCATGGTGATTTGGTTTCATCCCAGATGGGACCTGCACTTTCTGGCAATCTCTGGTTCATAATGGGAGATTGTTAATTCATGTCAGACTTAACAGGGAAGCTTGGAAGAAACTGGATAGAGGTACACAGGAAATGGCCGACAGGTTCTTGAGTAAGAAGGGAGCTCAGTTAGGATGGACACCCTTGCTCCACCCTGCCTTACCTCCTTGACTTCATTACTATCACTTCCCCTACCCATTATACTCCAGCACACTGGTCCTTGTTCCTTAGGGCTTTTGTGCTGGCTGTTCCTTCTGCCAGGAAATATCTTCTCACAGATATTCACATGGCTTATTCCTCATTCTCTTCATATCTGTGCTCAAATATTGCCTTCTTAATTGAGTTTACACTCACTGCCCCCCAACACTTAAATGGCAACCTGTCTCCTGGCCCCTATACATTTGATTCCTCTGCTCTGCTTCACTTTTCCATTTTACATAGCCCTGTCATCTAACATACTGTCATTCTTTGTCATTATTATTTATTTTTAAGTTCCATCACTTGATATAAGTTCCATGAGAGTGGGATTTTTTTTAAATTGATGTATCCCAAGTGTCTAGAACAGTGTCTGGCAAAGAGTAGGATGTAACAGTTATTTTAGTCAAATGAAAAACGACTATAGATGACCACAGGCTTCTGTGCCACGTAAACTGAATTCCCTTTCAGGTACCACAGAACATATGCTGGGGGAAAATGAGAATCATTGACTCTTTTGCCAAGTAGTTACAATACATATGCTCTAGTTCCTACCAAACCCAGCATCCTGGGGATTCTAAAAACACATTCAAGAAGTACTCAGGGGCACTTGAACAGATACTGGTACCACCATGTTCATTGCTGCATTATTCACAATAGCCAAAATATGAAAAACTTAAAAGCCCATCAATAGATCAAGATACATAATATGCCATTAATATTAGCCTTAGAAAAGAAGAAAACCCTGTCACTAGTGACTGCATAGATGAAAGACAAATACTGCACAGTATCACTTATTTGTGGAATTAAAGAAAGAAAGAAAAGAAATATAAAAAAAAAAGAAAAAAACCCCTGAACTTATAGAAAAATAACAAAAAAATGGCCATGAGGGGCTGGGGGGGTGGGAAATAGAGAGAGGTTGGTAAAAGGATACAGACTTTCGATTATAAGGTAAATAAGGTCTTAGGATCTAATGTATAACACAGTGACTAAGGTTGATAACACTATATTGTCAAAACATTATATTGAAATTTGCTAAGAAAATAGAACTTAAATGTTTTCACAAAAATAAAAAGGTAAATATGTGAGGTGATACATGCGTTAATTAACTCAATGGTGGGAACCATTTATAATGTACACATATATCAAATCATTACATTATACACTTTAAATATCTTATAATTTTGTCAGCTATATTGCAATAAAGCTGAAAAAAATTACTCAGGACCTCTCAAGTCAAATGGCAGGTCAGAGAATTCTTTCAAGACTTTCTGGTTGTTTGGAAGCAGAAAATTACATTTGGAGATCTTACTGTTTTATATCTTGAGAGCTATCCTTATATAATGCAGAGGGGATAGGAACTTAGATATTAATGGAAATTAAAATAAATCAAAATGCGATTAATTCAGATTAGCTAGTTTTTCAAATCAACTTGTGCTTCAAGAACACTGGGCCATTTTGGCTAAAAACAATCACAGTCCACTCGGAGGATACATAAATATAAATCTATCTTCAGTATGATTTCACCAAATAGTTCCTTCCAGTGTCTCTCTGAAGAACTAACTTGAGAATTCTGATAAATGCATTTTATTTATTTATTTTTAAAATTTTTTTAACGTTTATTTATTTTTGCAACAGAGAGAGACAGAGCATGAATGGGGGAGGGTCAGAGAGAGAGGGAGACACAGAATCTGAAACAGGCTCCAGGCTCTGAGCTGTCAGCACAGAGCCCGACGCGGGGCTCGAACTCACGGAGTGCGAGATCATGACCTGAGCCGAAGTCGGACGCTTAACCGACTGAGCCACCCAGGCGCCCTGATAAATGCATTTTAAAGGAAACTTCATGTGTCATTCAGGAAGGAAAAGAAACTAGCTTCCTTCCTGTAATTCAGAATTATAGATACATGAGAATCTTTCTTTTCTCAAAGACCTAAGAAATGAAGATAAAAGAAACAAAAATTAAACAAAACAACAACAACAAAAAAAAAGAATCCAGAGATTTCTTTACAGCCCCCTTCAGTTAGCTCATACTCAGGAAAGCATACCTTTCGTCAGGTTTAATTTCTTTATGTTGGTTTAATTTCCCATCCTCAGTAGTGGACTTAGGAAATTGTTACTCCTTCTTAAAGTTTTACATAAGGTGCCTGGGCAGCTCAGTGGGTTAAGGATCTGACCCTTGATTTTGGCTCAGGTCATGGTCTCACTCCCCACATCAGGCTCTGTGCTGACAGCATGAACCTCGCTTGGGATTCTGTCTCTCTCTCTCTCTCTCTCTCTGCCCCTCCCCTGTTCTCTCTAAATAAATATACAAGCTTTAAAAAAATAAAGTTTTACATAATGCTGTTTTTAAAAGTGTAAGTAGCAACTTTTTTTTCTCAGCCTTTCATTGTTGGCTAATTTTAATGTATTCTACAAACTAAACAACGCCAGTTCCTTACGCACTTCTTGGCTTTGCTATTTGACACTTGAGTAGTTTTGACTCTTAAATTTGGCTCTACCAAGACTATTTTGATGAAATATTTTTATCAATATTCTTTAGAGACTCATACAAAACTTTCTAAAGCTACTACTTTCATTTTTAGTCTTTCTCACTATATAAAAATATATGTTCATTATAGGAAATTGAGGAAATACAGAAAAGAAGGAAACCAAAACCATCCAGAATGTCTGCTCTCAGAAATGCCTGTTTTTTTTTTAATTTTTTTTTAACATTTTTATTTATTTTTGAGACAGGGAGAGACAGAGCATGAACAGGGGAGGGCCAGAGAGAGGGAGACACAGAATCTGAAACAGGTTCCAGGCTCTGAGCCGTCAGCACAGAGCCCGACGCGGGGCTCGAACTCACGGACCGTGAGATCATGACCTGAGCCGAAGTCGGCCGCTTAACCGACTGAGCCACCCAGGCGCCCCAGAAATGCCTGTTTTTTTAATGTTTATTTATTTTTTATTTTTGAGAGAAAGAGGGAGAGAGAGAGAGAGAGAGAGAGAGAGAAGAGAGAGAGAGAGTATGAGCTTGCATGCAAGCCGGGGGAGGTGCAGGGAGAGAGGGAGACAAAGGATCTGAAGAGGTCTCTACGTTGACAGCAAAGAGCCCCATGCAGGGCTGGAACTCACAAACCATGAGATCATGACCTGAGCTGAAGTTGGACACTTAACCAACTGAGCCACCCAGGTGCCCCAAAATGCCTGTTAATATATGGATGCATCATAGCTGTTTTTTTTTTTTTTTGGTCCACATATACATATTTCTTAACAAAACTGGAATTATATTTATATGTAATTTGATCTTTTGCTTTCTTTCTTACTTAATAATTTGAGTACTTCCTAGGCCTATATATATTATTTTTGAAGTGTTAGGTTTATTTAAAAAATTAGTTACTTTCCTTCTACCACGTATGTTTGCAAAAAAGTATATTTTTGAAATCTTCCTTGTTAGAACACTTATATAAGAATTAGAGTGTCTCAGCATCTGCTTTAGATACATTGAAATGTCTAATGACCAGAGTATTTGGGACTGAGAACTCTTGACCAGTTAGAGTAAATTCTTTAAGTGAATAAACTCAGAAGAGTGACTGGATAGCCGCTAACCACTACTATTTGAGAAGTCTGAACCCCTTGTCCATGGGTGGAAATAAACCTCAGAGATGAATGGAGATTCCTAAGGAATTTTAGTATTATCGAGTGACTGTACCAATTAAGTAGACACTTTGATCCAGTGACTCAGTGTCAACATGTATAAAATAGTGAACACAATCTTCATCTATATTCCACAAGGGCTGTCTTAGAATTTAAGTGCCAAGAATTTACAGATTAAAATGTAGTTCTTTTCAATCATAGGAAAGTTTTACCATACCATATTACCAGGCTACTTAGCTATTTATTACCTCACAGTTTTAGTTTCTGTGATGAGTAAAATTTTAAACCAAAAAAGCATTCTAAAAATGAATCTTACAACCCATCTTTGTAAGGCCATTTTTCATATGTTCTCTTGTATATTTCACTTTACCAGATGTTAGGCAAAAGAATTGTTCTTTTTTTACTTAATTTTTTAAACATTTGTTTATTTTTTGAGAGACAGAGAGAGAGCATGAACAAGGGAGGAGCAGAGAGAGGGAATCACAGAATATGAAGCAGGCTCCAGGTTCTGAGCTGTCAGCACAGAGCCGGATGTGGGGCTTGAACCCACGAACCGTGAAACCATGACCTGAGTTGAAATAGGATGCTTAACCAACTGAGCCACCCAGGTACCCCCCATTTTTTAATGTTTATTTATTATTGAGAGACAGACAGAGTACGAGTGGGGGAGGAGCAGAGAGAGGGGACACAGTATCCAAAGCAGGCTCCAGGCTCTGAGCTGTCAGCACAGAGCCCGACACGGGACTTGAACTCATGAACCATGAGATCACGACCCTAGCCAAAGTCGGACACCAACTGACTGAGCTACCCAGGCACCCTGAGAATTATTCTTAATAAATATGTAAAGGCTGCTTTTCTGTGTTATCAAGAAAAGTTATCCACCAGGAAGTGCTGACTGATTCCTCTTGTGAATGCTTTTCCCCCAGTTACAGATCTTCCTTACATGGTATTATTATTCCTGCCATGATTCTCTGGTTATCATGTATTTCATGGATTGCCACAAAACAAATGTCCAATAAAACCCTGTCTCCGGATAACCCCAGACCTAACTTTTGACTCTCAGACCACAGAAAAATATTCTCTGACTTTGAAGCCTTTGCTAATTCACATGACTTTTTAAAACAAAAGGACAAGAAGTAGGTGTGTTTCCTTAATGCAGACACATAGGCAAATGCTTTTCTTTCTGCTTTACACAAAGATAGTAAAAGAATTTTTACATTCTGGGCAACCAACTGGAACTCTATGAACTGGTAGATGAAGTAAACTAAACTATATGTTCCAGATGTAACGGGAACAATTACACTCAATCAATGAAAAGTAAAGTCACAGTCCCCCCCGCCCCCCACCCCGACAGAAAGAACTAAAAGTTATCAGGTCATTCTACATGAAAAGTCCATTTTGACATTTCTGTTGTACTAACAATCTGTTCTTGCTCTGGTGGCCTTGGAAGAATGAACAGCAATATTCATAACCTCTACTATTGGCTTTGCTAATTTTTTTGAAGGCCACTGGATATTTATTACCTTACAACTTTCACTCTTCCAATGGTCTTGTTTCTGTAACAAGTAATTAAAATCGATGGAGAAAAGTTCCAAAGAGTGACAGGATTATTAGGGAATTGCTGTGATTACTTCTTTTCAAATGACACAGGTCATTTGAGTATTTGAGTCATACTGAGATAACTATTCAGAGTCAGATTCTGTGCTTTATGTTTTTGGTAGATCAGAAAGACAGAGAACTTGGGTCCATCACTCTAGTCTGACATAGCAAGGAGGGGTGACAACTGATGTGTTCTTAGAGGAGTTATCAACTTCTTAAATCCACATTCTTATTCATTCCACTGACATACCAAAATAGCATTAGTTATCTCACTACATTTAACAAATAATAACACAGGATACCCTTCAACGTGGTGGCTAAGATTGGGTGATCTCAAGGAGAGGATGATATGTAGAGAGATGTTAGCATGGCACAGGGTGTCGGTGGTGGTGGGGGGCAAGTGTGCACCATTAATAGGAGAAGATGTCAAAAAAATGAAGCATAATAATAGTGCAACTTATCCTTGCTAAACGTACTGCAGTGTGCTATAATTAAATATGAAAACCTAAATTTATCTCTATGTTCGGTTGTCATTAATTTAACAGGGAGTGCACATGTTCTAATCTAATGGCTGATTTTTTTTTCTCCATGTGCAGCATATTAAAATGTATATTAGCCTCAAGGTGCATAAACACAAAATAATAGACCAAAGGTTTTGGCCTGTGGAGAAAAAAATCCATGCTCAAAGGCCGTCAAGTAGCTGTGATGCAGGAGAGACACTCACTTAGCCTCATTAAGCCAAAGCTCTCTTTTGCTTGTCTTTTGTTCTGCATGACAGCAGCCTCTTTGTTGTATAATAATTCATTCCAAGTTCGTTCCAAGCTACCGAAACTGGTGAACTGTGGCCATTTTAATGAGAAGTATTGGTGGTATGCATAATCTGGAAGCCACGTGGGCCAGACAATCACAGAGCACTGCAGCCAGCAAAATGAGATATTGTCGAAATCACAAATTTGTCAAGTTGTTTTTGGACAGGGTATTATAATAAGCACTAAAATATGCATCCTATTACTCTGCATCTGCCAGTCAAAGATCACTGTAATGAATGCGTGCTGCAGGGTAAAACCAGGCCGTTTTCCTAAGTAAAACAAACCACAGAGTACAGAAAAGAATTATGTGGGGTTCTTTTTTTTTGTTGTTTGTTTTTTGTTTTTTGTTTTTGGCATTGCTTGACTTTTTTTTTTTTTTTTTAATCCTTTTGCACCAGGAGTCAGGTTCTCCTGGCATGATGTCCACTGCTAGCGGTGAATACACAGAGCCTGCTGGTGCCAGGGAGTTAATGTGAATACATTGCTTTTTAATAGGTGTGCTTACCAACTGAGAATACAAAACCTCAACCTCAAGGCTTAAATTGAGTCTAATGAAGAATTCCTTGGAGACAAAAGAAAAAAAGAAGAAGAAAATCTCTCCCAATGATACTGAGCCTTATGTTTTATCCTTTCCTACTTCAAATGGCTTAGCCTTTGGGACTTGTTTTTGTTTTTTGTTTTTTCTTTTCTTGCTTTTTTATCTGTCAGTTGGATGGTTTGCTTTTTAGATTAACCTGAAGCTTTGACAAGAAATAGATGGGATGGTAACCTATCTTACTTCTATACCACTTTAAGAAAACTAATACAATAATGATGTGTAAAGGTGAGTCATTTCACCTGTCAATGAAAATGGTCCTTAGGGAGAGTGAACTTATAATTTATCATCTAAACCAGAACTCTTTTGAGAATGAAAGGGAGAAAGGGATATCAGAAATTACAGGCATAAAAACCAGGTCTGTCACAGGCAAACTGGCCTATGTGATTACCCCAATCATTGGTTCTTAGATTGGCAAATAAGAAAGAAAGTCACTGTGACCCAAAGCAGGACAATACATTCTATTATTTTAGGCAGTCTGTATTAAGCATTTGGGTGGGTTTTGTTTGTTTGTTTGTTTTGTGGTTTTTTTTTTGTTTTATTTGGGTTTTTTGTTTTTTGTTTTTGTTATTGTTGTTGTTGTTTTGCCTTTAGTCAACAGACTCTCCATAAGGTCTGGCTAGAAGTATAATGATTGTGGAGGACAATCTCAGAATAGGGAGAACCCACTTCTCCATTCTTTTCTAGGTGCTCATTTAAATAAATCTTCTGAACCTTTGTTCACTATGAGGGACAGAGAGATATAAAAGTGTGGTCCTTAAGGTGTTTATAATCAGGGCTGGGGGTGGAAAGATAGTTAGACAGTACCACAATGACTCAAACAAATAGGAACACATATAGTGTATGTTAACATGAGTGTAAACTGGATGATCTCTTAGTTCAGAGAAGAGAAATATCCTATCTGACAGGGAAACATAAAACTTCTCGGAGTAGGTAATGACGCCTTGAAGAATTAGTAGAATTTCATTAGGCAGGGAGAATAGAGTCAGAAGAATTAATTGTATGTCATAAGCCAAGGTGTTGAGGTTGTGATAAGAAAGAGCAGGGCACATTTAGGGACCATTCTACTCAGAGATAATGTATGTGCAGAAGACTAACAAAAGTAAGATTGGGAAAATAGGCTCCAGTGGGATCACAAAGAGCCTCGAATGCCAGATGAAAGAATTCCTTACATTTGTTGATCAAGTAGTGTCCCTGAAGGCTCTGAATAGGAAAACGAGTTTTGGAAAGTAAACTGGCAGTGACACATAAGAGGGCTGGAGAGGGAGAAGGTGGGAAGAGAAAGTCTATAGTTACAGAGCAAGAGAGAGGTCCTAAAAGCTGAAACTAGGATACTGATACTTGAGTGGAGAAACAGGGTTGCTCAAAGTGCTTTTACTCTTTCCTGAAATATTCCTACTGGAAGACTTATACATATTTCCCAAATTATAGCATATCTTCTCAGTGTCTTCCATGTCTTCAGCCCACCAGGTCATCCTGTTTTCATACTGAATTCTTCTGTGTATCGTCTCAGGCTCAATGACTGAAGAGCGGGGGAAAGTCCCAGAGCTCTACATTGAGAATGTACAGGACCAAGAGCACGAGTCTATCTACATGACCTGGTATGGCCTGTGCCAGGCATTTGCTTTTGCCTTAATGTTTAAAAGTGTGATCACTCTGCAGGCATAACTATTTTATTCTATAGGTGCCGGTTTGAAAAGGAAGGTACGTGCAAGGCAAACCACAGCCCTGAGTTTGTCTCAGGAGATACAAGCTGGAAGCTCTGCCCACAGTCAAATCATGGAAGTCTGAAAGTGTAACAAGTGTCCTGGGATGTAATGTCTAGAGTCTTGAGGCTGTGATACATGACAAGTGAAGCTCTTCAGTGCCAGAGGTCTCTGTCTCTGGGGCACTGGTACAACCCTCCATTGCTCAAGTGTCTTCTGTTTGCGGGGGGCGGGGGGTGTATATGCATATGTGTTCTCCTCTGGGACATTTGTTTTGAACTCTGGTCATCAAACTCAGCTTTTCCCTGGTGAGAGCTCCATACTATACAACAAACCTCCACATTTGCCTGCAGTTTGTGCAACTTAAGACAGATCTGCTGTACGGTAACCAGAATGCTTTCACTTACCTCTTAATTTCATTAGCTTTCCATCCACTGGTCAAAATTCTGGTTTTATTTTTCAACTCCAATGATGAATACTAAGAACTATTTTACTTATAGTTCTGTCTCTATTTTGTAGGGAATAAGGTGAGGTGTTTTGAATTTTTTTCTTTAAAGATCTCAGTAATATTTATCTTTTAAATGGAATCTTCAAATATACCAGGGCAATCTTATGGCTTACTACCTGTTGGGAGATATCTCCTATGAAATCTCTGGAATTACCTGGTTTTAATTAAAATGAAACGTCACAATAATGTCACTCCACATTCTGATGTCACGACAAAAGGCGCTGAACTCCCGTTAAATAAGCAGAACACTTGACAAAAAACTTCTAATGATCCTTCTGAACACATGGACTCCCTCACAGTGCAGTGTTTTTATCTCCTTTGTGTTCTCTCTGTATATTCTCCCTTGTAGCATAGCTATTGAGTCTCACCTTTCAGCTAAATTACAAATTCTTAATCGATAACACCTGCATTACTCTAAGTTCACAGCACCAAGTCTTTCATGGGCTTTGGGCTCAAGAGATTATTAGTGAAATGGAAAGATAAATCTAAATGTTTCACACTCTTCAGAGTTCATCTCTATTTAGATACCAGATATGCAGCTGTACTAACAGAGGATGACAAAAAATAGCAATCTTTTGAAAATTAGTATTTCACCCTAATGTTGCACGAACAATTAGAATGCTCTACCTGGACCAAACAAAAAGCCCATATTGGTGGCAATCTGACATTGGTTCTAATTGTATTTCACCTGCAAATGAGAGGTCACATTTCTCCAACCTCAGCAGCATCATCCTAGTGTATGGCAGCATTATCTCGCAACTAGATGTCTATAACAGCCCGTACCAGTTAATAATTTGGGAGCCCCATACAAAATAAAAATGTAAGGCCCCTTGTTTAAAAATTAACAACTTCAAGATGGAGTCAGCAGAGCATTAAACCAAGAGCAGAACACTTCTGGAGAAGGGAGTCTTGTGAGACTTCACAGGTCACGCACCTGTGAAGCCGGGCCAGCTAAGAAACTCTTAATGATCTCTCTGGTTTTGATTTTGCACATTTCACGTCTGTTTCCACATAGCAGCATAATGATATATCTAAAATGAAATTTGGATAATATCATTGTTTCTATGCAAAACCATTTGACAGCTTCCCTTTGCATGTTTAATATAATCCAAATTCTTTATCATGGCCCATAAGCTCTACATGATGTGGACACTGTCAACCTCTCTAATGTTTTAGCCTTTTTTTCTAACTTTGGCCATATAGGCCTTCTTTCAGTTTATTGAACACATTCACAGATTCTGTTCTCTCTCAGTAGAATGCTGTTCCTGGCTTCTTCCCATGCTTCAGATCTCATTTCAAATGTCACTCCCTTGGAGAACCCTTCCCCGATACCCAAACTAAAGTAGCTACACATTCCACCTTATTATCCTAAGCACACCTTTTTCTCCATCAGGATAGTTATCAGAAACTGTAACTTTAAAAAAAATTAAGTTTCTTTCCATTGTCACCTCTAAGAACCCTGTCTATCTTATTCCCCACAGTGTAGCAAGGTTTAGCATAGTGCCCAGCTTACAATAGGTGCTTAATGATAGACATTTGTTGAATGGTTGGATTTGTTGAATGAATGAATGAATGAATGAATGAGTGAATGAAAGGGCCACTCAAATGCTCAATGACATTTTTCTCATTATTATTATTTTCATGAAATTAAGATATAATTTGCTTAGGCAACCAAAATACAACAATCTCACTTGGGAATTTTGGGGAGATACTGGGCCCTGTTCTGTATGCATGAAGAAGCTATTTTCTCAGGGTAATGACTATTTATTAATATTTATTTCTCTTATACAAAACAGGACCCAAGAACTAAGTACATTCCCACATCACCTGCTTTCATGACTTCTGTATGAGTTGAAATATAATAACTTTTTCTAGGGCCTTCTCTTTCCCATTTTCTATTCTATTTCAGAAGAATGAACTATTAACTATTTTTCACTAGCCACCTTGTTCCTTGGCTTCAAATAGAACTAAGGCTATTTGTTTCTTCACAGAGCTAGAACAAATAATCCTAAAATTTGTATGGAACCAGAAAAGACCCCGAATAGCCAAAGCGATCTTGAAAAAGAAAACCAAAGCAGGAGACATCACAATCCCAGACTTCAAGCTATACTACAAAGCTGTAATCATCAAGACAGTATGGTACTGGCACAAGAGCAGACACTCAGATCAATGGAACAGAATAGAGAACCAAGAAAAGGACCCACAAACATATGGCCAACTAATCTTTGACAAAGCAGGAAAGAATATCCAATGGAATAAAGAGTCTCTTCAGCAAGTGGTGCTGGGAAAACTAGACAGCAACATGCAGAAGAATGAACCTGGACCACTTTCTTACACCATACACAAAAATAAACTCAAAATGGATGAAAGACCTAAATGTAAGACAGGAAGCCATCAAAATCCTCGAGGAGAAAGCAGGCAAAAACCTCTTTGATCTTGGCCGCACCAACTTCTTACTCAACACGTCTCTGGAGGCAAGGGAAACAAAAACAAAAATGAACTACTGGGACCTCATCAAAATACAAAAGCTTCTGCACAGCGAAGGAAACAATCAGCAAAACTAAAAGGCAACCGACAGAATGGGAGAAGCTATTTGCAAACGACATATCAGATAAAGGGCTCGTATCCAAAATCTATAAAGTACTTATCAAACTCAACACCCAAAAAACAAGTAATCCAGTGAAGCAATGGGCAAAAGACATGAATGGACACTTCTCTAAAGAAGACATCCAGATGGCCAACCGACACATAAAAAAATGTTCAACATCACTCATCATCAGGGAAATACAAATCCAAACCACAATGAGATACCACCTTACTCCTGTCAGAATAGCTAACATGAACAATTCAGGCAACAACAGATGTTGGCAAGGATGCAGAGAAAGAGGATCTCTTTTGCACTGCTGGTGGGAATGCAAGCTGGTGCAGCCACTCTGGAAAACAGTATGGAGGTTCCTCAAAAAACTAAAAATAGAACTACCCTAGGACCCAGCAATTGCACTACTAGGCATTTATCCACGGGATACAAGTGTGCTGTTTCGAAGGGACACATGCACCCCAATGTTTATAGCAGCACTATTAGCAATATCCAAAGTATGGAAAGAGCCCAAATGTCCATTGATGGATGAATGGATAAAGAAGATGTGGTACATATATACAATGGAGTACTACTCGGCAATCAAAAAGAATGAAATCTTGCCATTTGCAACTACATGGATGGAACTAGAGGGTATTATGCTAAGCGAAATTAGTCAGTCAGAGAAAGACAAATATCACATGACTTCACTCATATGAGGACTTTAAGAGACAAAACAGATGAACATAAAGGAAGGGAAACAAAAGTAATATAAAAACAGGAAGGGGGACAAAACATAAGAGATTCTTAAATACGGAGAACAAATCGAGGGTTACTAGAGGAGTTGTGGGAGGAGGAATGGACTAGATGGGTAAGGGGCATTAAGGAATCTACTCCTGAAATCATTGTTGCACTATATGCTAACTAATTTGGATGTAAATTAAAAAAATAAAATAAAATAAAAATACTGAAAAAAAAAAAAGAACTAAGGCTATTCATAAGAAACTACACACAAAGTATATTGCATCTTCCTGGGATTCTAGTACATTATTATGACAAATGTTTTTCATAGCAATATTCATTGTATTATGTTCAACTGTTTTTGTTGTTGGTCTGGAAACACTAGAAGTATAATTACTAGCTTTGATAAAGTAATAAAGTCAATGGAATAAAACTATATTAGGATTAAGGCCTTTCGTTATAAGATAATCAGCAAAGCTAAGTCAGTACAAATAAGGAAAATTAATATTGATATCAAATCCAGCTATCTTATGCTCAAAATAAAAACTCAATACATTCTTATAATATTCTTCTATGAAATGTATCCCTTTTATAACTTGAACACTACTGCAAATATTAAAATACTTTAAATATATTTTTATAACACCTTACTTCATTTAGGAGCTTTTTATTATATATATATATTTATATATATATGTATATATATATAAATACACATATTTATATAAATATGTATAAATATATATATACACACATATATATACACACACACACATATATACATATATAGTGTATATGTCATTATTATTATTATATATACACACATATATAGTGTATTTTATATACCTATATATATGTATACACACATATATATACACATATATAGGTATATAAAATAATTTTGATTCTCGATAATAGCTCTCTGAAATCAGCAGAGGAAGATTTAATTACCTACACTCTCTAGATGAGAAAACTGAGGCTCAGAAACATTATCTGTGACCACGCGAGCATCTAATAGTAGAGTCAGAATTCAGATCTTCAGATTCCTGTTCTTTCTATTTTACTGTTTTACGTGTAACAAACACTAGAGATATAAAATGCATTTTAGATTAAAAACATTCTAGCAAACATATTATACTATTCCATGAAAGAACTTAATAGCAAAAAGTTAATTCATTAAAAAACTTTATAATAGTACATTATCTGATTCTGTCCAGTATTATTTACTAAGCCCTCTTCAGCCTTTCACTATCAAAAAGAAGTGATTAAATTAATATTATAGTTACTTAAAAATGTTTTCTAGACCAATTTAATTTTATGCATATAGTATTAATTATCATGACCTCTTGGTTTCCCATCAAAATGCAGTTGAGATAAAACTCCTTCTGCTAACTTTGGAAAGCACTTGCTATATAGGGAGCATTTTAAACACTTCAGGTGGAAAAATACACTATGTGATTTCGGCCAAAGGTTCCAGGGATGTGACTGATTTATTTCCTGGCCTAAACCATCTCCAAATGAGATTTAAGAGTTTAGAAGCGGGGAGTGAATGTATGGTTGGGTTACATTACATTCAGAAGAATGAGATTTTTCAAGGTCAGTGTCAGTATCAAATTTAGGTGTAAAGTGCAAAGGTAGGAAGTTTGAACGAGGTTTCCACTTTGTTAGGTGATGACTGACTCACAAGTAAGTATACATACACACACATACGTGGACGCACACTTAATTTATTGTCTATTAATATATCTATTCAATGATGGTGTGATACCACATGTACACACACAGACACCTATATTTAATAGGTATCTATACATTATATAATATATAAGCCCACAGGCACACATATGAGATACTGACATATATATTATGTATTAATATATGTAACTATCTATATGGTCTTAACACTATCTTTTTTGCCATGATAGTACTCTCTCAGGTATAGCATGTCTGAGAAATAGGTACTTTTTCAACTTTATATTTTGGGGATTTTTGTTATTTTCCCACTGATAAAACAGAATTTTAAATATAACTTGTCTTATATTTATCTGTCCTCAATTTGAGTGCTTCCTAGTTCATTAAATTTAGAAACCCCTTCTCATTGCCCCTCTGCCATGTACTTAATAATCTGTAAAACACTTAAAAACACTAGAGGAGTCCATTTTTTTTAGAGAAACCCAATGGAGAAGCCTTCTGAAATGTGAGAAAATCTGTTGTAATAAGTCATTTATTTATTTGTGCTCTAAACCACTTATTTCCATACAGTAGATGTACTCTTGCTGAGGAAACCTGAAGTGTGCTCTGTAGCTTAATCTGATGATAGCTGATAACAACCCTAATTTTTCATTTTCTGGGGGTTTTGCACTTCTGTTGTAATAAAACTATTTTAGAGACTAATGAGAAGAACTGCTATCCAGAACAGGATTTACATTCAGATGTGGGAAAAGAGGATGATAGCTACACTACATCCACACTCCTCTCCCATTACTCTTACATCCATGGACAATATGGTGATGTAGAATGACATGTGAGTTTAGGCCTGGCTGTATGTTTCAGGACATGGTGAGGACAGTATTAAGAGCGTCTGTCTAGGTAATTTACACAGAAGGTAGCCTTGTGGTAGGTAAGTTAGTGCTTTGCCTGTGCCATTGAAGAACAGGAGCAAGCCGGAGTTGTATTAGACTCAGCTTTTCTCAAGACCTGCTAAGGGAGTGGGGAGTTAGCAGCAACTGGTTATCTTCTCTTCGGGGGAATGCTTGTCTGGCTTGAAGAGGTGAACACACAGACTTGGGCTGGGTACTATTAAATATGTGGGAGGTGTATTAATACTGGGGACATATTTTTCTGTTTGATGTCACTACTGTACTGTTCATGCTTCCTGAAAGCAAAGGCTTTTCACATTTCACATTTCCATGTGTTGTCGTATGTATGACCTTGGAATCCTCATTTTCATAGTTCATATTCATAGTTATTTTCTGCTATCAAATTTTATAACCTGTTGTTCTCTGGATCCTGCATGAAGCCTGAGCTTTTCTGCTTTGGGGCCCAAATATTCTCTTTGAATTTTCACCTGAGTCATTAAAAAAGAAACATTATCTGCCCCTTCCATGATTTGTCTTTGGGTAGGAGGCCCCAAATTGCATTAGTTGTTTTTATTATCCTAATACACTGAGAACCTGATTTTACTCTAATTTGTTCTTCACTTTCATCCCAGCTCTAGGTCTGTTGATAATACTGCTTTCTAAATTGTGTCTATTAAATGTCTTATTTGGCACTATTATTTCACAGATTCATATCTTACATCTGCCCAGGTTTCATTCCATTCCTTCTTTCTTATTTGTAACCTCTTTAGATTCTTTTGTGGGAGCTAACTTTTTCCAAGAAGTAAAAGGATCTCCTAAATTATAACCATCTACACACTTCCTTAATGTCCTTTTGACCTCACTTTCCAATGATATCACTAAAATAAGACATGTGTGGTGCTACTTGCATGGAGATTTTACTGATTTTATATATTCCAGAACTGCTCAAACTTTAACATATGTATCAGTCCCCTGGAAATCTTGTTGAAATGCCGAAAGTAACTCAACAGATGTGGGGTTCGACCTGAGATTGTGCACTTCACACAAGCTGTAGGGGATGCTAATATTGCCGATTCAGATAACCATGCTTCAAGTAGCATTTATCTAGACAATTCCAGTTCATGCAAATGACACACATAACCTAATTGGTTTCAAATAAAGTTTTAAGGAAAATGTCCATGTTTTTATATATGGAAATGTTGTGAAATGACGGTTATTTGAAATGAATGAATTTCTTTGACTTTGGATTAGGGAAAGGATCTCACTTCTAAATATGACCTAAGAGAGAGATTATAACTTGGTTTTCCCTTCTTCAAACTCCAGGATTCTTTCTTGGGTAAGAAAAATGCTTAATGGTTCTTTTCAAATCCTTCTTGGTAGCAATCTATATTACCTAGTGTTTGCTCACATTCAAACACATGTCACCTTCTGCCCACTCATACACCTTCAGAGACCCCTTTTCAGTGTATTGCCATCATCTTGCCTTTTTGCTTATTGGGAAGACTTATCTACTTACGTGGACTTTTATTCCTCAAATAAGATAGGTTTTATTACTTACCCCTGAGTAACACAAAGGCCTGGTTATCCCTATCTGTAGTTTTCTATTATTAAGTGAGTTCTCTATAGAGGACAACACAGTCCCTCTCATTTCCATGGTGACTGAAGAAGCAATGATTATAAAGAGTCAGCCATGGCATATGAGACAGAAAAAAGGAGGCTTGGAATTTCTCTAGACTCAGGAAATACGTATTCCACAGCACAGGATGGAGTAACACTTCTGAAATATTTCACTTTCTGTGAAAACTGCCCACACCTCTTGATGGATATATTTTCAAGTTGTACAAGCATTCCCATACCTGTAATATGTGTATAAGCTCTCCTTTACTTTTGACACTTTTATTCACCCTTAATGGTACATGGAGCTAAAAGTGATATATTTTCTAGACATGGCTTGATTTCAGGTGATGTATATCTGCAACTGGAGAATAAGATTCTTTACAATGAGCAGGGTTGAATAGGTGCTTCTATAATAATACGACATCACGTATTTGGACTTGACTGCTCAGGGTAACCATATACATTCTTATTGAAGTCCGGGTGCTTAAAAATGTTTTACTTCATTCTGCAGTTAACAAAAATGACCCTGAAAAGTACACTGATAGCAAGCAGTATTGCACCAATTATACCCTTCACTGCATTTGATTGTAGGGTTTTCTCTTTATTAGCTTAAAAGTGAGCAATACCAAGTCCAATTCCCCAGGGCCTTTTGTGCTCCTACAAATCATGTCAAGTTGCTCACAACCCCTGAATTCATTGCTCTGATTTAGAGATGGCAGTGCATAGGATGAGAATTTAAAAACAACAGCAGAAAACAGTTAAGACTTCAAATTGCACAAATCTGCAATTGCAGAGAGTTTTATATGTAGGCGAATGCTCTTTCTATGTGGATTCTTCATGTTCCTCATTTACTACAGGTGATTTGTAGAGAGTTACACCTCTGGTAATGGCAGAGTACCTTGCTTTGGACTTCTGCAGACAACTCAGCACACACACAGATAAAACCCATCCGAAGGTGCTAAAGAACTGCAGGAGAGTTGACACTTTGAAGAAGGGAAAGATACCATCCTTTTTGTCTGACAACAGGCCCAGGTGGTGCCAAGCAGGGAGGTTAAAATTCAGAGAGAAATGCAGTCTTACTGGTTGAGAAATCAGAGTTTAGTGCCATCAAAGCATCTACAAACTGGGGGGAATATCTAGGAAAGGGGAAAACTACAGTGAAAGAGGATCGGATTCAGCATAGGTACTCGATCCAAATCGCTGGCTGACTTCTGAGCTATGCTGGTGTTTGGCAAATTCCAAGCAGCCCAGATGAGGCCAAAATGTCTGAAAAGATATTTCAGTTGCTGCTAAGTGCAGAGAGGATAGAGGTTGAGGGTTTGTACTCAGAGAAGTTAACTGTTTGCTAAAACAAACAAAAATCAGTACTCTTAGGTAGCAGAGAATAGAGTCCAGAATCTTGCTACCAGGTATTACTCACACAGGTGAGATACAATAAAAAATTACCAGACATATGAAAAAGCAGGAAATTGTGATGATTCACAAGAGAAAGAGCCATCAATAGAGATCAATCCTGAGATGGTCCAGACATTGGAACTAGAGGTCACAGATTTTAAGGCAGCTATGCTCAGGATAGAAGGAAAAATACAGCTGATAATGAATGATAAGAAACCTTGCAAGAAAGAAAGTTTTAAAAGTGAACCAGAAATTCTAGAAGTGTAAATGTGATTAGCTGATATAAAAAATTCACCAAGTAGGCTTAATAGCACAACGAAGATGGTATAAGAAGAAAGATTCACTGACTTTGAAGGGAGATGAATAGAAATCTGAAAAATAAACAATCAAAAAAAAAAAAAGTAAGAGTCTCAGAGACCTGTGGAACAATATCAAAAAGTCTAACATTCATTTAATTGAGTTCCCAGTAAAGAGAAAAGAAAGAAAGGATCACCCACGAAAATTAAAGAAAAATTAACTAACTATTGTCCACAGTTGGTAAGATATATACATTTACAGATTCAAAAAAGCCCAAGAAGCTTAAGCTGAATAAAAACTATAGGTGAATTTTGAAGGTTCATAACATTTTAATATTATGTAGAGGGCAAGAAGAGGAAAAGATTTGGGATTCTAAATTTGTAATATGTTTAGAGAAAACTATAGCAAAAGGGATACGGAAACATGTGAAAATAACAAAAATGAGTTTGAAATGCACTGTCTTCCTTTTAAATCTATGGTTAGAATGTTGAACAGAAGCATTACAGAATGAACTTATCTTTTAGGTAATTAAACAGAAATAATATTATTCGGTTGCTATCCCACTTCAATAAATTCTAAGATTTCCTTTCATTTCCTTCCCCCCTCCCCCTTGCCCTGACTTTTGCCCTGGAGGAAGGCAAAGGATGCAATTTCTAACTGGTACCATTAGATGGAGAAGAAATGACCTTTCATGATTTAGGTCAAGAGTTATTGTGATAACCAGTAATTTAATATTCATAATGTTGCATATTCAACTCACTTCACCACAATTACTAAACGGTAGGGTGATGGGCTTTCGAAGATGATTTAGAACAATTTCTATTTAAAAGATATGAAATTAGGGGCTCGTAGGTGGCTCAGTCGGTTGAGTTGACCACTTCGGCTCAGGTCACGATCTCATGTTTTGTGGGTTCGAGCTCTGTGCTGGCTCTATGCTGACAGCTCACAGCCTGGAGCCTGCTTTGGATTCTGTGTCTTCCTCTCTCTCTGCCCCTCCCCCACTTGCACTCTGTCTCTGTCTCTCTCTCTCAAAAATAAATAAATATTTAAAAAAGATATGAAATTAAACAGAACTTATTTTACAAAAATAAAGAAAAAAAAACAATAAAGAAAAAAAACAAAATAAAGAAATAAAGAAAATAAAGGCAATAAAGAAAAAATAACAATTTTTCTCCTTTATCCATTCAAAATACTAGAATAGGGTGACTGGGAAGTCACACTGGTGATGTAAGATAGAAGGTTCTCTCTAAGCTACTCATCATAGAATGTTAGTTATACATACTCAACCAAACTAACACTCTGTATCTTCTCTGTAATATTGATAAGAGAGTTAAAAACGGATGCCTCTTTAATATACTACCTGACAAATGCGAGATTATAGTCTGGCAGAACTTTGAAGGCTAAGTATTGGGGTGTATAATTCTGAGAGATAAGCTCTTTAACTAGAATAGAAAGACTGTGTGAGATTTACCCCTTCCTGTAAGGCCCCCTCTACTTCCTAAAATTTAAACTCAATTATGATTTCATTGGTACTTGAATTTTCCCTTATTGTTACACACTGAATATGTGAAATTCAAAGAGAACACGTCAGCCTTACACATAGAATCAGTAAGAGCTGGAACAGTACCACCCAAATTGTTCACTGTATCCACAAGAGACTATAGTATTACTAGGATTCAGTAATGTGATATCTGAATAAAAGCCTTACTTTAATTACTGCTTTCATTTTTTTTTCAAAGCCCAGTTCCTAACAAATTTTGAAAACAGAAATTTGGACCTGGTCACTGTTTGTTTTCCAGTTAATTCTTCAAATAGCTTCAGGATAGCTTTAGTTAATTTGGCAAAATGCCCTCAAGAGTAAATTAGCATGTTTAACAACTTGGCCAATCTCTCCCTCACCCCCACCCCAAGCAAAGCATGCTTAATTTCAAGCAGGCATTTTAACATATAGTGGTCTAAATTCCATCTTGTGTTCAAATCTTGAATTGGCTGATTTGGAAGCAGGCAGACTTCCTTCTGTATCTCACACAATTTAGAAACAACAGCAGATTAGTGGTTAAATTGGCTGAACAACTTCTGGCTCATATCAATTAATTTCTCTAAGGATTTTTCCTTAAATAAAGCATCTTTTCTACACAGCTGCAGAGAATGTCTCAAACAGCTAGACTATATAATACACCACTATCTTTGAATACTTTAATTTTTAATGTTAAAAGCTCTGTCACAGAAAACAGCCTGGAAACTTGTGGGGGCAACCCACCATTATTCTACCACATTAATACTAGTATAAGAAATACAAGTGTCAATGTTGCAACAAATTAAGATTCTTTATAAAGAAGAACTCTCACCTTCTGAAAGTACCTGCAATCATGAAGGATCTGAGGGCCAATAAAGAACAGCCAAGACAGAATAGCCAAGAAAGAACAATATATTTGGAATCTATAAAAGGTATTCTCCTTCATTTTTAATTCAGCATAAAGTCTACACCACGTGAAAAGTGATTTTCCAAATGGAAAGAAAACAACTAAACATTCACAGCCACACACTGATCTGGTGAACAATATCAGAAGCAAATCGGATAACCCTATTTTGAAAACAGGGGTGAAAGGACAAAATTATGATACTCACTTGCTTCTGGTACATAGAGTTCACTTCTTAAGAAAAACTGGCAGATTACAAAGCTGTATGCTAAAACTAAGGCTTCATTGAAATGGGAAAAAGTTCACTTTCCGTTGAGAGTTTCCTTAAGGTGACTGGTGGTTTACCTGTATTATACCCTCAACTTTCAGCAGCTGCTCAACCCAGTTACCTGCTCCTTCCAAACTTCCTTCTCTCAATTCAAAGGTACCAGAAATTACCTTCCAGGAATTACATTATGTGTTGAAAGGTCTCCAGAAAAAAGCAAGAATCCAGATATTTGCCATATGGGCCAAAACTTGTGCTTCAAAGTTAAAAAAAATCAGAATTTAATGCAGGTACATGAATATCATTAAATACTGTATTATTTGAGCATTTTGGAAAATTTCCTTGTATTTTATTTTTAGTAGTTTTTATTACCACAAATGTTTTCAATCACTTTATAGGGTATATTAATGCTAAATTGGGAAATGGAAATGTTTCTGATAGCAAAAGTTTGGATTTATAAAAATATGGAATTATGCTTTAGATGATGCTATTTATGAATAGATTTATATATCAAGGTCTTACAGTGGAAAATCTTTTTTTTTTAATTTCAGAAAACATGCAATGGAAAGTCTATTTTTAACAAAAGTTTTAGTGCAGATTAAAAGTCCAAATAATTTTGGTCACAGGAAGAACACAATATATACTTCTGTGTATTGATTGATATTTATATACTCCCTGGGTTTATTTAGTATCCTAGTATTTTATTAAAAAAATTAAAGTACCTATCACTCCATTTCCTGTAAGTTACCACTTCTTGACATTGCACAATTCTTGGACATAATTACTTTGAGCCTCTAGAATATGATCAGCAAGCAACTAATGAAAGATTCCTGGTAGTAGATAGAATGAGACAATGACTACATAACTGAGATAAAATTATATCCACAGGGAATATGGTGTTCTCTCTATTCCATAAAAGTCTACAGTAAAAGCTCACTAATTTGGATGAATTATGTGAAGAGTTCTTTTGAATTGGTGAAAAGTCTGAATTACAGATTCTTAGGAAAGAAACCCATTTTCAGGTACATCCATTGGAAGGAATCACTAACAAATGCTTTTTTAAAATAGCATATTCATTGTTGCTTTTTATATGAATTTCAATAGCGTACTTGAAAGCTGTTAATTATCTTAAGTAGGTTAAACAGTTTCTTGAAATGTGGATCTACTAATAATTTGTTTAGCAAAGCAGGCCTTTTAATATTAAGGTATAAAGGTATATTATAGCTTCTAATGACTAAACATCCTGAATTTTAAATAAGCTATACCTAAAATTTACAAGTTTGTAGTTTTTCATTACTAGTCTCTAGAAAAATTCTAGGCCTTTCTTTCTTTTCTTTCTTTCTTTTCTTTCTTTCTTTCTTTCTTTCTTTCTTTCTTTCTTTCTTCTTTCCTCTCATTCAATTTTCATAAATATATTGCTTTAATTAAATATGATCAGATCCTGATAGAGTAATGTTTTCAAGTTTGGATGACAGGTTTCTATAGTACATGTCATATATTCAGTTTCCAGTCATAAATCTGAGGAACTCTGAGAGTATGAACTCTTTTTATAAGTATGGTATTTTCCAAACAGCAAGTAAAGCTTTTCATAGGGAAATAAGAATATATTATGAGTCTTAGCTAATATCTATATAGCTCTGTGACAGTCTTCTCCACAGTATCCAACAGGCTATACCAGTCAGCTGTCAAACGCCTTCCGGAAATCAAGGTACACGTCAGCAATTCCTCACACTTTTGAGAGGGATATAGAATGGTTTGGGTTTGGGTTCTGATTTGCCATTATCTGGGTCCAAATCCCAGCTCAACGATCTACTAGCCTTGCCTGTTTTCTCACCTGTAAAGTAGGGTTATCAGTAGACTTCACAGGTTGCTCTAAGGGTTACATGAAATAACTTAGCTCAGTAGGTGGTATTTAGTAAGAGCCAAGAGAAAGTTAACAATTATTACCTGTTACCTAGAAATACATCAGAATGAAATTAGGTATGTTTGGCATGAATTGCTCAGATTGAGTTTTCATTTCCCTCCTTACCTGTTCATGCACATTGGTTCAGACAAACAAATCCTGCTTCCAAAGGAACACTGTTTACTTTTCTGTTTTTACAATAATATATATATACATGTATATATATATATAAAATTATGAGTTTAATATTTTCTAGGGGACCACATTCAACTCTGACATTCAGAAGTTTTCACACGTCACACTTCTCTTTGGTAAAATCAATGCATTTTCAAGGTTTTGCCATTTCCGCTGGGTGTGATGGTTTCTCAGAGATGACCAGTAGCTGTATTTTGATCACATTTCTCAGGATGCCATTTGTCTGGGGCTGGAGACTTGAATTTGAAGTGGCTAAGTACCACCTGACTAAACTAATTTATAAAGAGCTAGAGCTTCAATTCTCATGTAGTGATTTTTGTTTTCTCTCTCCAGATTGAGATTATTCATTTTAGTGGAGAAAATGGAAACAAAAGAGGAGTTGAGTAGCTCTGCCAACTTTGTTGTCACCTGTAAACATTTTAAAATTGCAAATTAACTTTTGTAAGAAATGGCCTAATTACCACAACTTTCATTTGGTAGCTCTAAAGAGTCAATATTTACTGATGAGATCGATATCATCCATAATTTACTGTTCTTTCCAACTCGAAATGTGTACATATTGGCATCTTCCTTACATTCTATGTCAGATGAAGCATCCATTTCTTTCCAAGGCAACACATTTGGGAGAAAATGCCCTTAATATAAAGATGTGCTTCCAGATGCCTGTAGTAGTGATCAGATATATACCTTTTTTTTTTTTTTAATGAATTGGGTTGTCTTTTTTTTTTTTTTTAATGTTTATTTATTTATTTTTGAGAGAGAGAACACAAGGAGGGTAGGGGCAGAAAGACAGAGGGAGACACAGAATCTGAAGCAGGCTCCAGGCTCTGAGCTATCAGCACAGAGCTTGATGCAGGGCTCAAACTCACAAACTGTGAGATCATGACCTGAGCTGAAGTTGGAGGCTTAACTGGCTAAGCCACCCAGGTGCCCCATTGATGATTTGGGTTAAATCTTGAAATACTGCCACACTTTCCTCTTCTAATGCACTATTTTCAACTTACAGCAATTAATTACCACTCAGGTTATATTGTTTCAACCCATATTCTAAACATATTTGGCATAACAAATGAAAACTTCAAAATACATTCTGATGTTGACTGGTGGTATAATTCTTGTCTGCACAATTGTGTTCTGCCTTGGATGGTCGTCTGACTTTATATACTCACTACACAACTCTCTTCTAAGACAACGTCGGGGCTCTCCACACCACACCCAACCCCTGCCACTTCCTTACCTCATCCTACCATAGCTCTGGCATTTTACATTTGTGACACTCAATAAAAAGTAAACAGTGAATAAAATTGAAATCACTTTTCTGGACATTTTTCTTTGGCTCAAGAATGTGAGGTCAGGAATGCTCCAAGAACTTCCAGAAAGAAACATATAGGAGTACATACAGGAAATTTACAAGCATTGTAAGCTGGGGGAGGGTCCCCACATACAGAGCTAGGGTACTTTCAGATACCACTTGTAGGTTTGCTTTTGGTTCTATACAGACCCTCAAACACCAAAGCTTGCATAAGGACTGTTTGAACAGAAGCTTTGCCTGGATAGTAATGAAGATGCTCTAACATCCTTGGTAGGTATATCTAGGGATTTGCTTGCCATTAAGTACAAATCAGTCATTGCCTGGTACCCTGAACAGTAATGGCCACTAGAAGCCAATAGATCACTTAACATAGAAGAATCTAGAGTTGATTCAAATACCTAGCTTCTGCATAGATGTCTGCTTTTATATGAAATTGAGGTGACTTAAGAGAGGAAGAAAGCATCAAAAGTTTGGCTGGGCACAGAGCCAGACATCCACACACATCTAGACAGACACTGCAGCTGCTAAAGGGGAGGCCCAACGCCGGGGAGAACAAAGCAGTCTGCGGGAGACCAATGGAGACCTTGGGATCCAGGCTTCTCCCCATGCTCTTCTCCATTACTCTCTGGCTCTCTTTATCTCAAACACTTTCAAAGACATAAATCAGCAGACCAGAAGGACTGAGCTCATTAAGGCAATTGGTGGGGGAAATTTATGCATATAAATAAATACATGAATTCATAACCCAAACTGGATTTGTTGTATAGGTGCTAAAAGTCAAGTAATCCAAACTAAAGGGATGGAACAAAAGGAAGAAGAGATGAGCCCATGACCTTTGTCAGTAAACAGAGAGTGCTGTATGTGGTGAGGATCAGCTCAGTTGCCAGTATAGCAATGCATCTAACACTCTTGATGCTGGTGGTGAAGGGCTTGAGGAAAGGGGATGATATGCTTGCAAAAACATTGATTTATCCTGAGTCCACTGAATACAAGTGAACAAGCAGGTGTCATGTTATTCCTAGTACAATCGACTGCCACAGGTCATTGCAAGGGAGGTGGAAAGTTCAACATTCTTGCCCAAAGATTAATAGAATCTTAATCTACTATCTGTCAACTCGGAACCAAATCTAAAGCCTTAGAACCAATGATCCTCTGCACCAGATAATAAGTGGAACCAGTGAAGTGTAGTAGGCAAATGTGCAAGTTTTGTGAACACACAGACCTGGGCTAGAATGTGGCCTCTGCTAGCATGGCTTACTAGCATGGGAACTTAAACAACTTTCCTAACCTGCCTAAGTCTTACTTTTCTCAACAGGAAAAAGAAACAAATGATTCAAACCCTATATGAACTGTTGAAAGAATTAAAGCCTTCAAAACAGTATCACGCAACAGCCAGCTGAAAGTAGCTTGCTTTTATTATCATCATCTTAGTTATTAATTCTACATTTCTTTGGGCAAGTCAAGAACCGACCCTAACAGTTCTCTCTGTTTTACAAGATGAGCACACACATCATTGAATGGTAGAAGCAGAACTCAGCCTGGCTGTGCATTCAGTGGGTGCAGTTTAGGGATATCACGACCACCCCCTGCCCCGCCCCCGGGATACGAGACTGATCCCAATGCCAAGACATGGGATGATTCTGTAAGATAAAGTTCACTGGAACAAAGGAATTCTTGAAGTGGAAATGTATAAGAAAGCTTTTAAACTAAGCAATCATTTTTATGACCATGGCACAGAGTTAAATAATGAGGAGAAAGTAGATTCTGTGTCCCACAGAACTTGAAGCACCCTCATTGGCACAATTGTACGTGGATGATGTTATTTTTCTTCATAGCCATTAGAGTCTGGTAAGGGCAGGAGAAGGGGATTCATATTTTATAAACTTCAGAGTATGTATATTAATGAGTAATAAGTGTTTCTTAGTCCGGTTAACAGGTTTTTACATTCTTCAAGTAAAAAAATACTTGAAATTCACTGTATTAAGTTCTGCTGAGCCTAGAAATGCTAAAAGAAGAGGGAAAGAAGTGATTTGGTACAGAGTTATAGATCTGATTTCGGTGTGTGGAAATTTATATATATTTGGTTTTTTGTGCTGATTCTGATAACCTGCCATAAAACTTTTGTTAATGTTAAGAGGAAAGACATAGCTAATGCTATAAATTCACTTAGATATTTCTGCCTTACATATTTTGGTAGCAAATTAAATTTATCACTTCATTATCCCTTCCTGGCAGTTGGAAGTTGTAGACTTTAATGGAAGGTGCCAGGGTTGTTAATAGAATCTTCTCGTCACAGATGAAGGAAATGTAAAAGCAAAACTCACAAAGATTTGATGGGATTTATGCTAAAAGACAACAGCTCCCAAAAGCACAAAGAATGAAGCCTATGCCCTATCAGGGAATGGAATTATCTAGCAGATTCTGTAACTCTTTTACCACCATAAATAAAAATGTAGCAATTTTCACAAGTGATCACTTGGCCACAGCCATTGCCTATAGATTGGAATTAATGAGGACATTAACATAAAACTTATACTGTTTTCATCCCTCCAGACACAGTTCATCTGTCCCTTTCTAATTGCTCCTGATCCGCCAGGTTGAGATGGGACACTTGTTCCTTTCTGTTTCTTTGAGTCTGATATCATAACAGCAGTTATGTTGAGATAAGGTATAGTTAAGTGGTTAAAGGCACAGTTTTTGCAATAAACCGAATGGGGTTTGCATGCTGTTTCCAGTACAATAACTACAATAAATCTCATTAAGCCTCAGTTTCTACCTTTGTAAAATGGGGATATAAATATACATATACACATACACATATATACACACATACGTATAAGCATAAATAATTATGTAAGGCATTAAAAAAGTTTAGTAATATTATTTTTTCAATTGACCTTCCCTCAATGATGAAGGTATTATCTCTATCTCAATCTCAATTATCTATTATCTATTATCTATCACAATGTCTGGGCACTCAACAGATACTCCTTATTTGATGAATGAATACATGTATATTTAAATGAATAAAATTCAAACTCAAAAGTTTTTGAGCTAGGCATAGATATGTAAAATAAATTCTAATTAGAACCAAAAATCAAATCTGTCACAAAAATTATGTGAGTTTGGAAAAGACATGTGATATTTGTTTCCAGCCATAATTTTATAGAGATGCATCTTAGGTAAGCAGAAACTTGAAGGAGAAAAACACCAGAATCAAAATATAGTTTTAAACTCTTTACAACTTTGCAACAGTAATGCCTCATAAAATGAACAAAATTCATTCCTAGTGAAAGGAAATTCAACCTCAAGAGTTTTGTCTTTATTTCTATAAATGTAAATTTGTTATCCAATAATAATAGAGCTATTGCAGGACAAAATGTCAATGAATATAATATATTAAAGCATTCCAAATGTATTTGACTTAAGATTTCCAGACAAATGCCCCACTGGGTTTGTTTGTGTAAGGGTGGGTAGGACAGTAGGGCAAAAGAGCCCAGCCCTGCATGTAACACCCTATCAGCAATCAATTTAAGGTTCTGTTCTGGGAGCTGTGGCCTCAGGCAAGGCTAGCTTTTGTTAACAGAGGCTGCAGGCACTAGCTGATCTTACAAAGCAAAGAGAATTGAAGTCCCACCAAAGGACCTAATCAAATTTTCCCTTTAAGAAGCAGCTTCTCATTTACATTGTGCTGCCTCATCCCTTACCTATGCCACTCCTCAAGAAGCCAGATGTTTCCCTTCTTCATTTCTAGGCTCCAGCCAGTCTCCCTGATGAGCAAGGCCTAAACTATTCCAATTCCACACCTAGCTGCTGGCAAGTTGGCATAGGAAAATACATTTGTTTATGCCCCCAGCCATCCATTTTCTTTAAGCTGGTTTCCAGCCAAGATTTGTATCAAGGTACCAGTTATTCTTTTCTAGTGGTTAAATTCATAAGGTTTTTAGTTCCCAAAGGCTATCTGATTAAAAGTAATTTGGACGTAAAAAATGTCTTTAGTATTTCTTATATATTGTCTTACTTTGTCCCTAAAAGTACTGCTGAATGCTTATCCTCTCCTTTCTGTCAGTTAGTTGTTTGTTTTAAAAGCAATTAATTTAATTGATTTATGTGGGTATACATACACAGTACAATGCACAGATTGTAAGCATACAGTTGGAGGAATTTGGACAAATAAATTTATCCATGAAACCATCACTCACTCAAGGTATAGGACATTTCTACCACTCGAGAAAATGCCCTTGTGCCTTCTTCCAATCCATTTCTACTTATTACTGTTGTGATTTCTAATGATATAGATTTTTTTTCTCCTACACTTAAACTCCACATAAATGGCATGATTTAGTAAGTATTCTTTTGTGTCTGGCACCCTTCCCTTAACATACTGTTTTTAAAATTCATCTATCTCAAATGTTATGGAAATGTGTTCTTATTTCTCTTGGATAAATACCTGAGAATGGAATTGTTGGGTTTTATAAGAAAATGAAGAGTTTTTCCAAGTGCTGGTAGTGTTTTATACTCCCACTGGCAAAGTACAAGCGTTCTAGTTGCTCCATATTCTTGTCAGCATTTGATGTTGTCAATCTTTTTATTTTTAGCCATATAGAGGCTGAGGTGGTATCTCACTATGGTGTCTTGCTGTACTTCCTCATGTCACTTAAGCATTTTTCTCTGTTTTTCCTTACTCAAGTTTGTCAGTTCTTATCTTATGCTACCCTTCACTTAGGAGAATATTGTTCCTAGTCAAATGCCAGGATACCCATAAACTATGATGATGTGCAAGGCCACCTGTGTGATGGAATGTAAGTTGGGGACTACAAAAGATGCATCTATCAAAACATTTCCTTGACCCACTCCTGCTAAGCTTCCTTCAGGTTTCCCAGAAGGGACAGAATGGATCACCATCAACACAGCACCACAGTTAGGCTTATCAGAATCTCAGTGAATTAAGTAAACAGTTGTTTGCTCAATTTTGGTGCCAGAGGGATAAAGGAGAGATAAAGGGGAGAAAGTGGGGCTATATAATGTCAATCCCTGGACTCTACTCTGTTTCCCTTATTCAACTGCCACCTTCTCTAGGCTTTGACTCCTACCTAACCAGTTAATGCACTCCTCTTAGTGCAAGGAAATTATCCTTGAAGCTCATTAGGATCAAGTGCATCTCTCATTAATTGATTCAAAGTGAAAAAAAGCCACCACATTTCATGTAATTTAGGCTAAATAAAATTTTAAAACAGTGCAAATCAATTGAACTGTCCTTTCATGTTGCATCCTTCAACCGCTGAATATTCTATATGGCATTTCACAGAAATATGATTTGATTTGAGAACATCTGCAGCAGTCTGGAACACATTTTCCCCTGTACTTGACTTTTAGCTCATTATAGCTCTCAGATGTTCTCTCAGCAATCCTGTGACATATTGGAGTGTTGCTGAACAAACATCAGTGAAGCCGATGTCTTGAGTAGTGTCAATCTCAGTTGAAAATGTTTCAGCTTTCATAGCATCAACACTAGAAGAATTTAATTAACCCACTGAAACTTTCAAAATGATAGTTAATGCATGTAAGAAATAAGAAATCAGAAAAGTGGGAGAGAGGGGATAAGCTCTTAACCTCCCACAAGCTGATGCCTGCCACCTTCAGCCTGTGCTCAGGCAGCTCATGATGAGCCTGGTTGCTCTGTGCAGCCTCCCACATTTTGCCATGAAACCTCTGACTTGCTCTATTGCCCCTATGGAGATGGAGAAGGTGGAGGTGGCACCTGCTGCTGCCATACTCCCCTGGTCCCCAAACAAGGTCAGCTTCCAGCCTCTAATCAGCTCCCATCCAGCTGCTCTCATGTTTTTAGTAGGTGGGGCTGGGAGACCAAGGTCAGAAAAGCGCTGTTGGCAGTGACATGGTTTTTTGCCCACTGCTGCTATTACATTAAGGAAGCAGCTGGTGAGATAATGTATGCCAAAGTGCTTTGTAAATTATAAAGTGCTTATATAATTGTCATGGATAATCACTACTGTTGTTTTATTCCTAGGTTGCAGGAAGAGCACCGAGCAGGGCTATTGCATGGCAAAGTCTACCAGAAAGCTGAATAGATGGGTGTGTAATGTCCAGGGGGAGATCTTTGGTGACAGTACAAATCTGGAAGATGACAACAAGGAGAGTAAAATTGGCTTCACGGGTCTGATGAGCATATATTGTACCATGACAGCCATGAATAGGGTAAATACTAGTATTTAAGGGCCATAAAAATAGGAGGGGGTCCTAAAAATCAAGTCCAAGAATGTTCTCTCCACACACAGAAATGTTATCTACCCCCAGGACTTTGCCGTGTTATCTCCCTTAGCCTGAGGTATTCTTCCTACACTTACTAGATCTTAACTTTCAGATTAGTCTGGAAACCATCCTTAAACACCCCATCATCCCTGCTATTCTGTGCATATCTCTCTATCACTATAATTATCACTACATTATAAATAACTCTTTAATTGTCTAATTCCACACTAGTCTGCGATCCTTTTGAGGGAGGGCAGTTATGTTATTATTAATATTTGCCTCTATAATGCCTGGTGCCTATTAGGTGCTAACAATTGTTTGCTTGATAAAAGGTAAAGGAGAAACCAGGAGAAAAGAGTATTCAAAAAACCAAACAAGAAATTTCAAATATGAAGGAGTAGTCAATTGCTGAATAAAATAAGACCTAATAAAGACTGGGAAATTACTGGAGTTGGTGATAACCAAAGCACTAATAACTTCAGCAAGAGCAGTTTTAGTGATGTGGGGAATGGGGATGGGTAGATATCTAATTTTGATGGGTTGAAAATAAAGCAACTAAGGAATGAGAAACAGTGAGCGGAAATGATGCCTTCTAGGACCCAACCTTCTTTTCAGAAGAAATTTTTACTCTGTTGCTTATTTTTCTCTACAATCCAATGAGATATATATTATTACCCCAAGTTTTGGGATGAGGAAATGGTGGCTAAGAGAAAGTATGTAAGTTGCCCAAGTTCCTTACTACTAACAAGAAAGAAGTTATGGGTAAGGTACACACTATGCTCTGTCTCTTCAGTTGGATTAGGCCAACTTCATTTAAAATGAGGTACAATGCAAGAATAAACGTTTTCACCGTATGGTTTAGAAAGAAAGTTCTCCGGTGTCATCAGGCACTTTGCCGAGAAACTGGATGCAGAGTGATGATATGGAAAACGGCATTATGGAATTAGCTGTCTGCATGTGGGACCACGTGCAGAAAAGGAAGTGAAAATCACTAAAGATGAACATTTCCATTTTACAACTTTTCAGAGGATTAACTCTGTAGCCATCAGTCCCTCTGGTGGCAGGTACAAGTCATTTGGAACTCTGTGTAATCCTTACCAGCTGATAGTACTGCAGTGATAACCAACTCCCAAATCTCAGAGACTGCACACAATCAAAGTTGGTCTCTCACTCACAAAAAGTCTGCTATCTCTGGATGTCCTACATGGTATCTCAGCAATCTACCCGTCCATTTTATCCGTTTACATTGCCACCTTCTCAACATAACACCTCAGCATTCACTGTGGCAAAGTAAGGGAATATTGGGGAATCGAATGCCAGCTTAAATGTTTCTACCCAGAATCACATACTATACTTCACTCACATTGTCTTGACTAAAGCAAGTCATCTAGTCACATGGAACATCCAAGAGGCAAGGAGATTTGCTTCTCCTATGGAGCCATTAGTGAACACCACTAATGCCCACCACCAACACGAAACACATGAACAGAGTAGGACAATATAAGGCAGGATTTTTCTATATCTCAATAAAGACTGTATTTGACAGTACTGAAATGCTCTTTCCCTAGGACGTCTGGATTACTACAAATGCTATATGTTTACTTTCAATAGTTTCACTTAGGATCTACATTAAATGGAAAGAAAGACTCGGTAATATTCAGGTTCTGAAAGATGGCTAGCCTGATGGGTGACGTTCTACAGCTCAGTTGGACTGGGTGCATGCAGAAACTAACTGCCAGAAGAGGATCTAGAGAAGGTTCTATAGTTTGAGGTGAAATGGGATAAAATGGATAAGCAGGTAAGATAAGCAAAATGTTTTAAGGATGTATGGCAACAAATCTTCAAAAGGCACAATCTTGATAGGGTTTTCTGTGAACAATCTATAGCACACCAGCTAGCAGGTAAGAGGGGCTGGGAATGAGGTCTTCAGGGCATTACCATCAATGAGGCAACACCACAAATAGCGCCTGAAGCTGAAATCCAAAGGGTTTTTTGAGTAGCGTTATCACGTTTCTCCTTGCAAGCTGTAGTCACATCTCAAACACATTTCTAGGGGTCACCTGTGACCATGAAGTGCAGACTATTAAAGGGTATGAATTTGAGACACATATAAGATCACTTTCTGATATCTATACAGCAAAAAATGTTAAAAAATTTAGAAATAAAGTGATTAACTGGATCAATATGGGCAACCTAACAGTGATCACATTTCTAAGAAAAAGAGGATGGGATGGAAATTTCATCTAGGTCTATAAACTGATTTGGCTTACCATGAGACTGGCAATTATTCAGTGCAATTAAAGATATCTTGGCCTATCCTTCCTGGGCTTCTAGGGTGTTGGTAAAGCTGTTCAATAGCAGTTATGATCCATATAATTTGAAAGCTAAAAAAGCAAACTAATCATGGTTTGTTTTATTTAAAATTTTTTTTGGTAAGCAGATCCTTTTTTTTTTAATTTCAAAAAGTAGGCATTTAATTTTTTTTCCTCAAGTCTTAGATTAGGACATATTGGCATAAAGCCGAACATAATTAGAATTTCTGTTGACTCTTTACCTTATCAAAATGACTCCTTGACCCCTTTAATTAGCAGAAAATTATATCTTTTATCTAATGCTTCCTTTATTCAAGTGGGCAGATGAGCTTAAACAGAGATAGAACAAACATATATATTTTTTCCCTCAGGGAAATCTCAAGGGCAGAGCTCAGAATTACAGAGAGATATTTTGCCTAACTCCATAAAACCAGGATTAGGAACAAAGCTAACTGGTTTGCAATAAATGGACACTGATTTTCTAGAGTTCTTAGGAGGGAGGGTAGGTGGGCAGTTCAAGGAGTATTTGAATTCAAATTTTATCTTACATGCTTACAGTAATGCTTTCTTTATAAATCCTCAATCCCCCACCTAGAACAAGAAAAATCCTAATTTTTTTTTTCCTGGCTTACCAGTAACATCAAAATTAATGTGGGTAGGTTGTGTTGAAGGATGAAAAGTAATTTTACAGAAGTTCTACGTGTAAAATTAATATTGATAAGGTGCATTCTGATTTAAGCAGTATATTTGATGCAGTGTGAGAAATTATACTTAACTGCTTACTTTCATGAAAGTGACAAAAGGAATAATTACATTTGTGCCTGGCAATTAGATATCTGTTTATGAATAAGGAGAAATAGGAAATCATACTTTTAAAAAGCATGATGGGTGAAGGCAAAGCTTGGAGGGATGCTAGCAAAACAGTAATTTTTTAAATTTGCATTTTATTTCAGGCATACAATGGTGTATTTCAATGAGGCAGCAGCAGTGGTTACAAAAATTGTAAAGTTCAAGGCTACCCAAATTCCTAGACCAGGGAAGGTGTCAATGCTCTACACTTGGGAAGTGGGAAGCCATATTCTGCAATGTCTTGTCCTGTGTCCATGCTGATGCAGGCATTGCCACTTGATCACACACCTCTGCTGGACTTGGCTTTGGACCATAATCTTTTTCTACATATTGCTGCTGGAAACTACTACCAACTGTTTAAAGATGTCCTGTGATATAGACCCACTTACCCTTGAGATGGGAGAGAGACCAAGCTGGGAAGGCTTATAGTGGCACAAACTATTTTGGTTATAAGCAATGCAAAACTACCTCATTGTATAACATGAGACAGTCCTACCAGCACCTCCCCTAATGCCTCATTTAAAATGTTGGCATTGTTACTCTGGTTTGACAACAGTTAATAGGCTCCTCCCTTCTACCTATTTTAGGACCAAGGATGGACCACTCATGCCAGTTTACTGGTCAAACCCCAAATTAACAAATTCATTTCCATTCTACCTAGAAAGTGAACACTTCTGAATTATTTAGAAGTTTTTTTTTTTTTTTTTTTTTTGCAAAAAGAGTGCTTCAAAGGATAAAGGTGCTAGCTTTTGACCAGCTCAACCAAAACTAAGCTAGTAAAATCACATTATCAGTAGAAGGTCGAGAGAAAGTATAAAAACAACGTGTTAGGTATCACATATACAAATTACCCTAATACTTCTATATCTCTACCTATGTTCTATCTATGTATCTATGTGTCTATGCATTTATTCATCATCTAGTTTAGAATTAACTAAAACACTGAGTAGCATGTGCTGAATGTCTGCTTTCTATGTGCTATAAACTTTACATATGATTTCTAATCCTCACAAAGCATCCTGAAATTGATATCATTATCTTAACTTTGCCATACAGGAATAGAAGATTGTGTGATCATGTAGCTGGCACCAGTTCACCCAGTAGTAAGACGTTGAGCCTGGATTCAAACCTAGACCTGCTAGACTCTAACACATTGCTTTTACAATAGCATGCTGACTTCTTTTTGGGATCATTAAACCTTAATGAGATGATTAGACACTCAGAACTACAAGATCTTATTCAAGATTTTTTGCTTCTAAGTAGGAATAATCACCGTTTATAAACAGGGGTCTACCCTATTTTTTTTTTTTTTTTAGTTTATTTGTTTATTTTTTGAGGTGGGGGGAGGAATGGCAGAGCCAGAGGGAGACAGAGAGGATCCCAAGCAGGCTCCACACTGTCAGTGCAGAGCCTGATGTTAGGCTCAAACCCACGAACCCTGAGATCATGATCTGAGCTAAAATCCAGAGTTGGAAACAACTGACTGAACCACCCAGGCTCCCCTGTCTGCCCTATTCTTAAAGTATACTTGGCATTTCAGCATTTTACTTAAGATACTACTCAAACTATCTGATGATATTTAGAGATGTAGATAAGTTCTCATAATACCTACACAGTAGACTCTGATTTGGTAATTTTGGAAAATTTGAACTTTCAGGAACTGGTGCTTTGTTTTTTTGTTTTTGTTTTTTTGCCATGTGCTATGAAGTGAGCTGAATCAGTAAAAACATTTAGCCTCATGCAATCTTGCTACAATCATAGAAAGTGATCTCAATAATACTGCTTCCTATTTCAATCATTACCCAAGCAACTGACAGAAATGTAAAATGTCATCTGGAACTTTTCTAACAATATGAAGTACCCACTGGCAGCCTCAAAAGGAATAACCACAGGGACAAAGCTGCAATGGGAGAAAATAACATGGGCAAGAACCACAGGGCCATAAGACGAACTTGAAGGAAAATGACTTTCTTCTCCCTCACTCCTCTTCTGGGCTAGCTCTAAAGTGATATTAGAGAAAAGAGCAAACAAACAAACAAAAAACAAAAAACAAACAAAAAAACCCAGTTATCATAGATGGATGAGAGTTAGTTGCAAGAGCCTACAGATAGGTCCTCACCATGGACTTTTTATTCTAAGATTTCCATACACTTGTTGATGAAATTAAATTATTTCATGTTATTCTGGCTTACATTTTTAAAGTAGTACATACATTTATTCTCGTCACAAGTTGTTTATGAAATATAAATGAAATATAAATATCATGAATATGCTCTCTCATTCTGTGACTTGAATTTCCATTTACTTAATTGTGTCTTTTGATGACCAGAAGTTGATTTTGATGAACTTTAAGTTGTCAATTTTTTTTTGTTGGTTAGTGCTTTTTGCATTCTATCGAAGAAATCTTTCCTTATCCCAAGGTTATGAGCAAATTTACTTATGTTTTCTTTAACATTTTTATACTTCTATATCTATGATATATTTAAAATTACTTTTGTGTCCTGTGTGAGAAAAATATGAGGTTCCATTAATTTTAGCACCATTTATTGAAAGGACTTTCCTTTCTCCATTGAATTGTTTGGCACCTTTGTAAAAAGTCAGTTGAGTATATATGTGTGGGTCTATTTCTGGATTTTCTGTCTGTTCCATCAATCTATTTATCTATCCTGACACTCAAACATGCTTGTTTGATTACTGTAGATTTATAGAAAAACTTGAAGACAGTTCAAATCCTCCAAATTTGTTCTTTTTCTACACTGTTGTGGTTATTCTAGCTCCTTTAAATACAATGTAAATTTTAGAAACAACTTCTAAACTTTAATAGTCTATAAAAACATGTGTTGGGATTTTGATTGGGATTGTGATATATCTACAGATTAATTTGGAGAAAACATTATCTCTCCATTGATTTTTTTCATTAATTTCTCTCAGGACTCCCTTATAGTTCTCAGTGTATGGATACTGCATACATTTTAATTTGTTGCTAAGTATTTTGTGGTTTTAAATGCTATTGTAAATGAAATTTTAAAATTTAATTTTCTGATTTTTCATTATTTTAATTGTTCATCTATAAATACAAATCACTTTTGTATACTATATTTGTATCATGAAAATTTCCTAAGTTCATTTATTGATTTTTAATAGTGTTTTTATATATTTGTTGGGATTTTTGATGTATACAATATTACCATCTGCAAATGACAATTTTAGTAGGTTTCCAATCTGGATGCCATTTATTTGTTTTTATATCTTTAGACATTAGTTCGGACCTCTGGTACAATACTGGGTAGAAGTGTGAGAACATGCCTGGTTCTGGATCTTAGAAGAAAAATTTATTTAGTCACAATTTAAATATGACATGCATTGTAGGATTTTTTGTACATTCCCTTTATCAGACTGAGGACAGACATTTCCTTCTATTATTAGGTTGCTTAGGGCTTTTAGTATGAGTGGATGCTGGATTTTGTCAAATGCTTTTTTGCATCTATGGACCTGTACCCCAAATATATACAGAACTCCTAAAATTCAGTTAAAAATAAACCCAATTTTTAAACAGGCAAAAGATTTGAATAGGTACTTTGCAGAAAAGATATATGGATGGCCAGCAAGAACATGGAGAAGTGTTTAATATCATTAGTTTTCAGGGAGATGGAAATTCAAATCACAAGGAAATCCCAATCAATGTACATGTACTAAAAGGCTCCAACTAAAAAGATGGAGCATACCCAATGTTGGCTGGAATGTGAAGGAACTGAAACACCCATCCACAGTTGGCAGGAGTATAAAATGGTACAACCACTTTGAAATCTGTTGGCAAGTTTCTTACAAAGCTTATACATCACTTTATAACCCAGGTACTACACTCCTACATATCAGTCAAGGGAAATGAGAACAGTTATGCCTGAATGCTTATTTTAGACATATTTATAATACTGGAAAAGTGGAAACAGCTCAACTGTAAATTTGAATGAATAACCAAATTATGATATATTTATTCAATAGAATATTATTCACCAATAAAAAGAGATGAGTTACTTAACACCCACAACAACATGGATGATTTTCCAAACCACTGTGCTGGAAATAACCACACACACAAAAACACGTATTCTTAGGAATTCGAATTATATGATGCTACAGGATAGGAACCAACTAATCTATGATGATATAAACTAAATTGTGTTTACTTCTCTTAGGAGAGGATGGAGAGATAATGATTGGGAAGGGGCAGAAGGGACTCTTCTGAGATGCTGGCAGTGTTCAATATCTTGACAGAAGTGAGGATTCTGTGGATGTGTGCACTTGTCAAAACTCATCAAATGGTTCATTTAAGACCGGTGCATTTTTCTTTATGCAAATTATATCTCAAAGCATGAAAGAGTAAACAGCATGGAAGACATAAAACTTTTAAAGTTGTAAGTAGGAGATACTGCTCTCCTCTTCCAAGACTGTTGTTATTAGGCCTTTTGTAATGGTCATGCTCATGACATCATACGTTCCTTTTGAACACTTCTTTGTTCTCTGTGTTGAATAGCATGGCAGAAACAAATAAACAGATAGTTAGATATTTACATATAAACACTACAACCAGATAGCAGTAGTTTTATAAAATCATATCACTTGTGACTTTAAAATAACATGAGAATGATATATCTGGTCATATGGATGCACATATTTTGATTTCTTTCATCAAAATAAAGCCTTGTTTTAGGAGATGCTATGCAAGCACATTGACAGTTTTTCTGATTTAACCCTAATGAAAGCTTTTTAATGTGAACATATTATGTTTAATTATTAACATCACATGATAATATCATGTTTTAATACCTACTGAAAGTAATTTGGCACTTTACAGTTTCCTTCTAAAATCACTGCTATTCTTGAAAGGGACTGGCTGGAATTTTGATTATAAATTTGCTTTCTTTTTTCCTTCCAAATAAGGACACTGCAGATAGTTTGTGCAAATTAATTCTATAAGCATGTAGCACTGTGCTAGGTTCTTGAAAATTCACGTATAAATATGACATGATCTCCGTTTTCAAGACGCTCACAATGACCTCAGTGATTGACAAGAAGACCTATAGCCAGAAGACAATATAATAAATGCAATACCAGTTACACAAACAAGAACAGAGAAATGAGGGACTCAATTTTCCCAGAGAGAGAAGAAGAGGGTCATAGATGACTTCAAAAGGAAGTGATATTTAAGATACATCTTAAAATAAATGTGTGATTGATCAATATATTCTTTCAGCAGTCCAGCTACCATGCCATCACTCCCACATGGTAGATGTTGTGTCAGTCACTGGCACACAGTGTGTGATTTAAGCCCTCAAGAAGCTTTGAGTCTAGGTACATTTTGCTATGCCAAGAAGGAATAAAATTTGCTCACCTGCCTACCTCGTTCCTCTCTGATTTCTTCCATCTCATTTTACAAAACTAGACTCATACACGAAATAGAACTTTAAGTTCAAAGTTACTTTTTACAAATTCATTTCATTTCTGATGTGATGGGAAAAGCAATGGCTCAGTAAGTCAAATGACTACTAATTTTTAATGCTACCACTTAGCTGTTTTCTTACAGCATTCATTTATCATTCATTTACTTATTCAAGCAGCATTTACAGAGTCCTTACTGTGTATCAGTGGGTGTCCAAGGAATTGGGAAGTGAGCTTGCTGTCTACTAGAGGAAAAAGACATTCGAACATTCACATGCTGGGTGATACTTGTTGCAACTAAGGATGAAGAAGAGAAGGAGAAATTAATTCTGATGTAAAGATCAAAGAATAACTCAAAGAGAAGGGGTGCTTGAGAATTTCTCTTCACTGAATGGGAAAGACATTCCAGGTGTAGGGAACAGAAAGTAAAAATGCATGCAGACCCCAATCAGTCAGTAGTTTTGGCCTGTGCTAGTCCCTTTCAAGGGCTCTTGCATAGGAATCCTGTTCCCATCCCAAGCATAAAACAGTAAAGACATTTCCTTCCATGCTTTTTGGTTGCAAAACTTTCTGTTCTAATATTGGGGCATCCAATTTCTCTTATATTTCCCAAGCAAATAATCTCAAAATAACTGTGATTTGCCACACCTAAAAATTCTAAATACTAATAATTTATTTTCTGCTATCACTAAAATATATATACTTTGCTCCAATTATAAAGAAAAATTGTGAGCAAAGTTATAATTGCAGTTATATTCTCAATTAAATACTCTTCACAATCCCTTAACTAAAATCCTTGGGGCCAAATATATCTCAGAATTTAGAACTGGTTTTCTGGGGGCTTCAGCAAAGTAAGATGTGTGATATCCCAAGCATTATGTGGGGTAGCAACTTGGAATCAAACACATTGGTCTCCCTGTAGTAAACATTTAAATGTTCACTCTAAGAGGAATAAATAAAAATTATAAATAGCCTCACATCAGTTTAGGTCATGTTTGCTGCCAAATGAGTTGTGTGAAACATTTGGTTTCAGCACTTTTTGGATTTCAGAGTTGCTAATGAGGGACTGTGGACTTACATTGTGGTTATCTTCATTTCATAGTTTTAGAAAGAGTTTGGAAGAGCTTAATTAACTTGTCCAAGTTGCCTACCTAGCTAGGTAACAAAACATCATGTAAACCTATCAGTCTCACTCTGGACTCTGCTAGTAACCTCTGCCCTGTGGGTGGCAAACATTCACTTCACTTCTACTGAGTTGCCTAGGTTTTCACCAGGGAGAAGAAGGCATTAAGATAACTGAGAATAAATAACCGGATACTCTGCTGCCGAGACCCTTCCTTTCTGATGTCCCTGTGAATAGTCTCTGCCTCCTTATCCTCACAGATTTCCTCATTGTTGATCGTCTGCACGGACTGGGAATGTTATGTCTTTGTTGGCAAAGTATCTCTATCCTCACAATTCTTCTTGCTTCCTTACATGTCTTTGGCCTACCTGCTGCACTAATTCCTTGCCCCCGTCTCCGCATCAAGGTACTTTCCACCACCAGCCACTCAGAGCTCAGTGTACCGCTTCTCTGGATTTCGTCATCTATTTCACTTCTCTTCCAGCTCAAAATCATTTATTCCTGGCTTTCTCCATCAACAGCAGCTTGCATTGCACTCATTGCTAACCTCTCCATCTCTAAGGATATTCTGTTACTATTCTCTCCTTTATTAGTTTTGGCAGTGTGGATCCTTAGGTCCCTCCATCAGAATCACAACATCACAATGCAGGTTCCTTCCTGGACCCACTTCTGACTGACTGAATCAGCATCTCTGGGAGCAGGGCCAGAGAATGTACATTTTTCCTAAGTATGCCCCATGGTTTTTAAGCCCCAGCAGCTTGAGATCAACTGCTCTGTGGTGCGGCAGAGCCAGTGGCTGCTCTTTGTATGGGGTTTGTTCTCACGTTTGCAGGTACAGATTTATACAAGTGGCACCATAAGACCAGAGCAAACTATAAATGCCTGACTTTTTGCCTTTCCAAAGCCACCCGAAGAAACATTGCTTGGGAAGTTTAATAAATTAATAAGTGAGGTATGCAAAGGGAGAGTATATTACATATACTAATTACTTAAAAGATAACATGGCTAATTTGGCCAAATCCTTGTTTCCATAGCTAACGTCTCATTTTCTCTCCATCTTCAAACACTGTATTGTAATTGGTTTCTTCTAAATTTCTACTCTAATTTATTCTAGCCTGACCTCTGAGTGAAAGATTAAGTAGAGTAACAATTGTACTTTCCAAACAAATCTTTCCTGTAAGAAGCCAGCTCTTTCTAACAGGCCCTTCTCAAAAGGGTCTACATCATCTCTGGTTGTCCCTGTAACATGAAAACACTATAGGGAGCAGCATGCTATTCTTCAGCTAGTGAGAGAGCAATATGAGTTGTTTTCAAAGACACACACACACACACACACACACACACACACCAGAAACACTACGAGGAACAATTAGGAAGCCACCTGTACCTTGGATCTAGCGCACTTTGATGCACTGTTAGGGACGTTACGTTAAAGGACCATCACCTATTGTTTTAGTCATGTCAGCACACATAGGGGAATCCAGGAGCAAAGATCTATTGCCAGACCAACTGCTAGTTCTTCAACTTAGAGTTGAGAAATGAATCACTAATATAATCACACAAGCAAAATCTATGTGAAAAAAATCTTATTTTAAATGATAATGCTGAAAATTATACTTACGATTTTGATGAAGGCTGGGCTTACCAAAATAAAGTCGGAATCTAGTTTCAAACTGTCAGAAAATCAATTTCCACTTATGTCTTTGACACAAGTGTCTCCATCATTATTCATCTTTTATTTGAATATGTAAGTTTTGAAATGAGTGTGGAAGTCCCTTCAAGACAAAATGGCCCGGTGCAATATAATTGCTAACATTTCAACTCACATAGTGACCATTCAAATTTGAGACAATGCTTTTATGAATGGTCATAAACTATCAAAATTATCATGTCAGAGCCAATTTACTTGAGATATTTACATTGAATGAGTGTAAACTTATTTGTGAAAAAAAAGGTTTTTTCGTTATGAACAACCTTCAGACGTTGATGGTCACTGATAAAGCAAGAACACTCACTGTCTAAATACTGCAGACTCAGTTTATGATAATATGATTAGCTACATTAATAATGATGCTTAGGCACAGTCTTGCTAATTACAATATTATAAATATTAATGTCACCCACCCTTTTTTCTGTTTGATTGCCACTCATGAAGTCATTCATCACGATATTTTCCAGGAATCTACACTGTAAGATTTTATTTCTTTCTCCCTTTTGTTTTTCATTACTGGACTTGTAATCATGCACATTATTTTTTAAGAAGTCCTTATTTTTAGCTACCTTGGAGGACAGTGATATTTTCTATTAAAACTAGCCAAATGTAAGTCAGTTATATGATGTTTCTCTTATTCTTTCAGAGCCCCTAACCCTGCCACCCAAGGCAGAGTACCCAGGGTTTTTGTTTTCCATTCTTTTTCATGTGACCTGTTTCAAGTTAAGATTCATTTGAATTATTAAATGCTTCCTTAAAGAATCTTTTTATACTTGCCTTTCTTTTTTTTTTTAAAGTTAATTATTGATGTAGTGACAAGCTGAAAAGACTAAGAATTAAAATTTTTTCCTCCCCTCATTCAGGACTCAAGAAATGTCTTCTGACAATGATTGTCTATTTAGAATAATACAAAGGAAATACAAAGGCAAAATGCTGAATGTTGTTTTAGAAAAGATTTGCTAAAATCACTGTATTATACAAAATGTAAATGTAGTATATATTTCTCTGAAAATAACAGTTAGTGAGAAAGTTGGGACATAACCTTTTGAGCCCAGGTTTAACCACATAGCAGAAGCAGTTACAAAAGATACTGATTAGATTTTAATTTTAAAAACTTCATCATATTATTCAGGGCTCCAGTGATTTGATTTGTCTTGAAAATAGAAAGGTAACGTTATAATTTCCAGAGCTTGTTAAAGAATAAAGAAATCTCCAGCTTCCCACTGCAAAGAATGCCAGTCATCACCACAGTAAGCAAGAATTTGGAGGCACTTTACACTACAAACTTCAATCTTTTCCCTTTACATGACCTTGTGTTATGTTGGTTTTATAAAAATGTAACTCACGGACCTGTCATATAGCTGTAATCAAGCCTCCTTCAGAATGATTCTACTACAGAAAATTACATCCAAAAGGCACTGTGTTTCCTGTTTCTGAGACAGTGGGAAAGAAAACAAGACCTGAAATAGAAAGTGACTGAGGTAGAGTTCTTGAGGACAACAGGAAAAGTTGAGCACATACCTTTCCCATGAGTTCAGCAATACGCGGAACCGGTTTCCCTTTCTGATGACTCATGGTAGCCGGACTCTGCCCGTCCCAGTCTTGCAGTTCTTCAATGCTTTTCAGATAAAGCAGGGCTTTGAGGCCAGTGCAGTAGTCTTGGATAACAGTGAAGTCCTGATTCTGAATGGCACTGCATACCTGGAAAAGATGAAGCAATCAACCCAATGTCAAACCAAGAGCTAATTCTCCACATGGACTCACTTTTCATTTATTCAAGAAAACTTATTTATGTTCTAGGCACTGTTCCAAGCATGGCATGTCAATCATTGCATGGGGATGGGAGTGCTGGGTGGGAGGGGCACCCCTCCCTGTGAAGGGGCACAAGGAAGCTTTCAGGACAACGAATACTTTCATAGACTCGATGTGGTGATGGCCTCACAGACGTATACGTATTTCAAAACTTAACCTGATTGTACCCTTTAAATATGTGCAGTTTACTGTATGTCAGGCAAACCTCAGTACAGCTGTTAAAAATTAGATCCAGTTGGTTGTATTTACAAGGAATCAAATTTAGTACAGCATAAGAAATGACACTTTAACTCTCTCATTTTCCCTTCATTGATTCGGATGTACTGCCTGGAGGTAGTTCTCATGTCCAGAGGTGGTCATGCTGAGGTTGGAGTGCTGTTCATCAGTTAACTCAACCACCATTGAGCCCTGTCTACCTCTTCAGCCTTATCTACTGTGGTTCTTTTTGCTCACTATGTTCCAATCACCCAGGTCTTTGCTCTTTTCTTCACATTTGCCACATTCTTTCTTTGCCTTAAGACTTTTTCATAAGATCTGGCAGCCTAGAAAATCCTTCCCTTCTATCCATGGCTGAGTACTGGCCCCTTCTTATCTCATGGTAAATATTACTTCTTCAAGAAGGCTCCAAGAATTCAGAATAGGTTAAGGCCTTCTTTTACTAATATGCTTTTTACTCATAACTATTGCATTTGATTTACAGCTCACTTCCCATACTGAAGTTTCAGGCAGGAAGAACCTGTTGATCTTGGTGACATTTATCCACAGTGTTTGTCACTTATTCTGCTCTCGATAAATATATGTCTTTGGGATGTCTGGGTGGCTCAGTTGGTTGAGCATCCTACTTTGGCTCAGGTCGTGATCTCACTGTTAGTGGGTTTGAGCCCTGCATCGGGATCTCTGCTGTCAGCGAGGAGCCTGCTTCGGATACTCTGTTTCTCTGTCCCTCCCCCGCTCATTCTCTCTCTCTCTCTCTCTGTCTCTCTCTTTCTGACAAAAATAAACATTAGAAAAATAGATGTCGAATGTATGGATAATTTGGAAGAGATATTTTGAGCGACCATATGTCAGACGATAAAGAAAAAAATTCTAGAGTAAAGGAAGGTTGGTTCTGAGAATTTAAGATCCTTCCAATAAAAATAAACCTGAAAGTCTGTATTGGGATTTGAGTTACAGCTTGAATTTAATGGATTTAGGTAAACACTCCAGGTTAATTATTACCAAAGACACCTCAAAAAGCAGAAACAAAAATCTTTCATTTCCTATTCTTAAGTGCTGTATGTTACTACAATGTAGAGAAGAGAATTGAAAAACCACTAAACACAAAGAATATTTTCCATGAAGCCCATTACATTACGTTAAAAAAAAACTGTTTCTCAGGAAGAACAATTTGAGCATTAATTAGGCCTCTTGTAACTTTCTTAGAGTTGATTTTTTTGAGAACAATTATAAAAAACATCATTATAATTTCCTCCACAGAATTTTTCTAAACTGTAAGTCAACTGATGCCTTACTTTACCCTCTTTGTTCACTGTGAGATTCCTTTTTTTTTTATAGTATATGCTTATGGGTATAATTTTACTCTAGTCTTAAAGTAGTTCACCATATGACCATAAGAAATCAGATTTTCAAAAGAACATCATGTCATGTTCTTTATGTGATGTTCATGATTGTTATAAATACCTGCAGCTAAAAGGAATCTAGATACTTTGTAACATATGAATAGTAAAGCTGTATCTCATTTATCCCTGATTTGTCCAGTGAGAAGATGTAAAAGTCACTAATTTTCTTAATCCACAAAAATGGCACCATTTGTGTATGGTAGATTTAGCCCCGCGGCACTGGAGTGATCAAGAGCAGACTTGGTGTATTGTATTGTATTGTAATTATTTTTTTAATTGAAGTAAATTACATAGAGTTGGTGTATTTTAACTATGGAAGAACATGGTGGGCCCTATGGCTAGGAAGACTACCTCTTTCCCACCTTCTCCTACGCTCCTATTCTGTAGCGCTAGTGTGTCACATAGTGGGGAGCTATACTGAGTGTGTGAAGGGAACATGAAACCTCAAGAGGGAGGAGAGACTACAAGACAGCGACGGAACGTGGCTGGAATGGTCTGCTATGCTGGAAACACCGGAAGGCACCACGAAACATGGGTGTTTGAGGGAATCGTTTCAGATGTGTTTCATCATAAGGCAAACGTCACACTACGTATATACCTTCCAAAAATGAGTAATTTAATTTCTACTTTCCGATAAGATGAAACTTATTAATTTTCCTGATGGGAATGTCTGATCATAGGAACTTTGTACATGATATTTTCTCTTAAACTTTTAATATACATATAAATTATCTGAGGATCCTATTAAAATTCATATTCTGTTTGTAGGTTTGGAATGAGACCCAAGATCCTGCATTTGTGACAAGCTCCCAAGTGGTGTTAACGCTGCTGGGCCACACTTAGAATAACAAGATCTTAAGCTCTGGTAGGGATGAATCTCAACCTGAAATGCTATCTGCAAAGTGAATTTCTTACAGATAAACAAATTTCTTGATTTTTACTATTATATTATAGCCACATTTTCATAGCCCTTTAAAGAAGCACTACTTACAATAATAAGTCACATCTGAAGAAACAAGTAATTTGCTGATTAAATAGTAATAAGACCCAAAATAAATCTTAGGACGCAAGCACACCATTGGGAACAGCTTTGGCCATGGGATTTGATGCTTAGAAAACGGGTTGGCTCAGAAAGGTGTCTTGTTCCTGCCTAACCTTTACACTCCACTGAGGGTTTTATCTCTATCTCAGAGGTAAATGGTTCCTTTTATAACACCAAACATGTAGCTGCTATTCCTAAATGGGTGTGTTTTATATGACATCTCTTTGTTTGTTTAACAGCTCTGATTAGGACTCTTAATAGGTGTTAACATGTTTGCTTAGTATAATTTGTAAGTTCTTTATGGTGAAGGCTGGTTTATCTTTCTTCACAGCAGGACATCAGGTGCCATTATAAGCATCATTGCCACTATTAATTATTTCCATAAGCATGAATATCCCTATAGCAAGCTGTTTTAAATAGGGGCCCCTGGATTCTCAGCAGGATCAGCCCTGTGCAAGGGCTGAGTCGGTGGCAGCTCCCTGTGCAGCAGGATTTGAGGAGTGTCATAAAGTTCCTACTGCCCTCGAACAGTCTCCTCCAGGGGTCTGACACAGTGCCCTGAATTTTTGCTTTAGGTGCAGGCACATTTAGTCAAAGCCTATCTATGCAAAGTGAGTGTACAAATACCTGCAAGTAAACAGAGGTTTGCAGAGTGCTATTCTTGTCTCATTATTGCTCATTAAGTGAGATTAAGCACATTAATTGTAAATTACCTATTTATGGTTATTTACATCTTAAAAATCTCCTTTACATACATTATTTCTTTCAATACTCAAAATAAACCTAAAAGTTAGGCAGGAGACAGGGTAATGTTTTTACATTAAAAATGGAAAGAACCTGGGAAGCCTGGATGGCTCAGTCAGTTGGGCATCTGACTTCAGCTCAGGTCATGATCTTGAGGTTTGTGGGTTCGAGCCCCACATCGGGCTCTGTGATGAAAGATCAGAGCCTGGAGCCTGCTTCAGATTCTGTCTCCTTCTCTCTCTGCCCCTACCCTGCTAGCACTCTCTCTCTCTCTCTCAAAAGTAAATAAACATTAATAATAATAATAATCAAATAAATAAAAATGGAAAGAACTTGAATTTGAGAAACTATTTCTTAAAGTCAAATCTGGTGGTTTTATGCCATATCGAATGGTACAGCCTCGAGGCTAAGAGCATGCACATAGAAGTCCAGAAGAATCAGATTGAAACTACATCATAGCTGTGTAAGTATGAGCAACTTTCTTCACTTCAAAATGGAGATTAAATACTTAATACATAGGAAACTAAAAGGCAACATATTTAAGTCTTAAAATAGTGGCTAGTACTTAGTAAGTTAGATTGGCACCAAAAATAAATTTCATAATATGAATAAATCATTAGAGCATAAATTAGGCAAGACATAATTTTTTAAATCTAATACTTTTTTGGCCTAATGCAGTAAAAGAAGGTCTAGGACATTATTTTTTATTTGCATTAAGTAGTGATCTCGAAAAAAGCATTTGGCCTTGTTGCCAAAAGATATGTCTGAGACCCAGTTCTGTATTTCAGCAGCTGTGTGACTGGGGTTAGTCATTTAGCACGTTGAGTCCTCTCCCACTTCCCGATGTGAAAAAAGAAAAAAAAAAAGGATGATATATCTAATTTATTGTTGTGAGGATTAAATTACATCATGTAGGTGGCAGTGCTGTGGAAATTACAACGCCCAGAAGGACAGAATGGTACTAAACCTCATTGCTATTATCAGATAATTTAAAGTTGAAAGTGCCTATGAGGTCAAAATGGAAAGTTTTGCCTGTAAAGAAAGAGTCAACTTCCTTGAAACGTAAAAGACAATTTACTAGGAAGCTAGCAAATAGAATCCAAATGGTATTAAAAGTACTAATCCCAGGTAAATAATTTGGCAGAGAAGAGTTCCACAGAATCAGAACACTGTGGGCTGGCACGTGTTTTTGTGTAATAGAGCAGCAATCTTTCAAATGATATTTTAGAATGTGACAGTTATTAAACAGGGATCTTAAACTACCAGACACAATGCACGTAAACCCACAATCATAATTATCCCTTTTCACTTCATGTCACATAGGGGGACAAACTCCACTCCAGGTCTTAGAAATGTGCGCCACCGGGCTGTATGCAAGTAAAACATATGTTTACACTTGAATCCAAAGTAGTCTTAAAGTTGCTGTAAATTCTTTAGTAAAAGGAATACTGGAGGGTACCTACATTTAAGTAAACAGTGGAAATTCTTCTGCAATGCTTATCAGATTCCAAAAAACACTAATAACAGAATCTTAGATAGCTGGAAGAAGTTCAAGAGTATTCCTATGAACACAGTCCAGAGATAAAGCACTGAATAAGGAAGAATATCCATGGACTTCTTAAAGATTTTCCAGAAAAAGGAAAAAAAAAATCCTATGATCTCCCCTTAGTAATTTATTTTGATAAAGTGTTAAACTGTTTAAAACAACATAAAACACCTGCAATATTTTACATGGTGCTTTGCAGTTTTCAATGCACATTATCAAAAAGTCAGAAATATTTATATAGTCATTTAGAGTTTTCAAAGCACGCCAACAGATAAAGGAAAAGGGAATTCAGAAAATTTTCAGACCAGCCTCCTTCTGTCACAAGATTAGGAGTCCAGAATGGCTAAATGACCTATCTGTGTCTGTGGTCACCTAGCTAGCTGGAGGCAGTACTCGTCTCCCCAGCTGGCCTGACGCTCTCTCCAGTATAGCACTGCCTCTCCAGTACCTTTTTCCTTGGTCTGTACACCAATTCTGACAGTAAGATGGAGAAAGTGCCATCAAGTTCTTAGTTAAGTGAGGAAATCGAAACTAAACATTGAATGCTCTGCCCCAACTCAAAAGATTAGTAGGTGGCAGAGCCAATAGTCAGATTAAGACATTCTGACCTCTGCTCTTATTCCTGGAAACTTCAAAAATTTGAGAAGTCTCATGTAATTAAATAAGCACACATTTGTAATTCTCATAAGAAGAAGCACATTGTTGTAAAATGATTTCAAGTTTATAATTGAACGAATAATGTCAGAAATCCACAGATTTTTTTAAATGTAGGATCTTAATAATTGGATAACCACTTGAAAGTTTATGACTAAAACTGGAGAACAGACCTCTGCTGTTGTTGGATGGAGATGCAGTTTCCACATCCACTGATTAAAAGCATCCGATTTTCTAAAGGCATGGAATCAGTAATTCTTCATTGAGTTCTGCCCAGTACTTATCAACAGATATAAAACTACATTATACTTTTGAAACTGGTGTACAAACACCGCATATTGTTAAGGTAATAATTCAGAATAACAATATCTCCGTATGAGTTTTTGGTACTACATAAACATGGCACTGCTTACTAGAATTCATGAATAAAACACCAAAATTATCATTTTATAAGGCTATAGGGGAAAGACGGCCCCTGGAGATACATAGTACATAAGGGGCTAGACGGGTATATATTTGTATATCCACATAAAACCACAAATCTTAGTTGTTCTATCGTATTAGTTTCCATTTGTTAAAGCTGTACAACATCAAAGTCGTGATGTCCCTATATATTGTATTTAGCAGTAATGTAACGGACTACGTGAAGAAATCAAAGTGAGAGTTTCTAAGTAGTTTCCTGGCAATTGAGACAGCAGGCTCTTTCATCTGCTCTGTAACTGTGGCAGTGCATTGATTTAAACTCCTTCTGAGATCTCAAATGCTTTCATACTCTTAGGTTTCTCAAGCAGCTTTTTTTTTTCCCCCTCAAAGTGATAAAATTCTAGCATTCAGCAAAATACCATCTTGTTTCCCCCAAAAGGAGTGGGTTTATTTCAGGTTTGCTACTAACCTGTACAGGATCATGAAGTAAAATAGCTGTCCAAATGCCATGCTATCACGAAATCTATCTTTCAGTTCAAGTTTTCTGTGTTCTGACCACAGCAAATTGGGTTGGGGGGGGGGGTGAAGAACAACAAATAGCCCCACAGATGTTGTTTTTTAAAGGTTCAGGTAAAAAAAAAAAACAAAAAACAAAAACAAAAAGCCAAAACAAAAACAAAAACTCAGGGCATAAGCACTTTTGCTTATTAATTACATTTTCAAAGTTGTTCTTTAATTGCTTCTCATTGATAAATGTTAAAGGTACAGAAATCATTCAGCTTGTTTTGTGTATCATATCTTTCATTGTTATTCACTTATCCTTTTATCCAGCCTTTTAAATTATTTAGTCTCTGACAATTTCTAAGTATATAAATACCCACCCCTTGTCCCCAGTCAGGAAGGAATTTTAAGGAGTTTGAAAGGCTATTTCTTTAAATGTCCACCTGTGGTCATCCTCTATCTGATTAATTTCTTAACCCAAATTCAGTTGAAGACCAGCTGAAAGAGAATAAAGTATTTCCAAGGTATTTTACACTGGGATCCAGACCACATTTTGCCAACTGGAATATGGAATATAAGTATCAATTCTCCAAGTATTTTCTCAAAGGTGGCATGGATGATGGGCCACCCACTTGACTGTTATTCAGAACAGCACTGGGGGACCATCTTCTCTATTCACTTTGCTCATGATACAACTTGACTGAGGAGGGCGTGGGTTGATTAGTCAAAGGGATGTGATGTGCCCTGCAGGCGAGATCACCTCTGTCCCTTTCCTTGTATCTGTCCTTTACAAAGTCAGCTTCAACTGGATTCCGATCTCAATGATGACCTGAACCAAGGACTAATAATGAAAAAAGAACCACACAGAGACACAGCCCCTCTATCTGCCTTTTATGAGAGGTTAGAGATAAAATGGGTGAGTCTGGCACAACATGTAGGGCCAAAGAGTGGGGACCGCTGTCCTGCCTCTTCAAAGATGTCACTGTTGATGGCCCTGCTTCCCCACAGACACAAATAGAAGTCTGAAAAGACTGCGACAGTACATGGAGTCCTCTGCACACCAGGCTCTCCTATACAGCCCATTCTTTGGGTAGGGGCTGTGGCTACAGTTTGAGGAAGCATGGCCACTTTGCCTCAGAGGCAGAAGGATTTTCTACTAAAACAAACTCTCCCCACCCTAGGCTAATGCTGTGGTGTGATATCAGTTACCACAGTAATTTTCAATTATTCTGCAGTGACACAGGTGGTATACAGGTTCGCAGGTAGCCTCATGCAAACTCAGCACCTCCCATGATAAAAGTGGGGCAAGAGAAGGAAACTGAATATCCAAACAATGGCTGTCAGATGACTCACATCCATAATTTTCAGCAATCTCTCTTTTTCAGCAGTGTCAACACAGCTGGGAGAATTTGACTTACAATACCATTTACTAAAATACCACATGGGGTTTGGATGTGGTATTTGGGTTGTAATGCCTAGAGAGGAAAGGTCTACTGAGCAAAGTCACCCAGGGAAATTTTTCTGGGCTTGAAGATAGATAAAGGTATGTGGTTACTCAACAACAGAGCCAGACATTCAATATTCCAAGAAAAATGGACTGTGTGAAATGAGAAGAATGTTGTTCAACAAGAAAACAGCACCTCAAATAACACTGTCCACCTCTTAACTCAAAGCACTCACAGTTCAGGAGTTGATGCTTTGGCTCATCTATTATTGATAAAAACACAAATTTGTGAGAGTAGTGGGTGGCTATTAACAGTGAGTCAACAATCTTGACTAAGTTGCCAATATACTCTGGGACACAAAAGTTAGACAAAGTTCGGTTGACTAAGAGTGGATAATCTATTTAAGAGTTAAATGCTACAGAAAAAGCAACAACAATAACAAACCCAAAACAAACTTAGCAGTGTTCAAGTTAATATACTGAAAGCACAGTGCATACACTGGATAACTGGAGAAGCAAAGCCAAAAAGTTAGTATTTTTAAAAATTCTTTTAATGTTTATTTATTTATTTATTTTGAGAGAGAGAGGGTGAGTGAGCATGAGTGGGGGAGGAGCAGTGAGAGGGAGAGCGAGATTCCCAAGGCTCTTCGCTGTCAGCACAGAGCCTGATGCAGAGCTCAGTCTCAGAACCGTGAGATCATGACCTGAGCCGAGATCAAGAGCTGGCCACTTAACCTACTAAGCCCCTGGGCACCCCTAAAAGGTTTGTAGTTTTTAAAAGGGGCTTTAAAAATATATATTAAACACTTGTTCTTAATTTCTTTACCATACAGGTAGAAAATAGGCTTACAAAATTTGTGATTTTGTGGAAAACCTGGGGAAGTAAACTATATACTAGGTTTTGTTTTTTGGCTTTTTGTGTTTTGTTTGTTTGGTTTGCTTTTTAATTAATGAAAACCAAGAGCCTAAAAATAAAATGCCTGGCCTTTAGGCTCCAAAGATGGATTGCTGGAAAATGGTTAGAGATGAATGAATGCAATGATCAAAGAAGCGGTTTTATTTGCACTTCTCACTAGAAGGGTAAATATTTTATGATTTGTGGCTGTGACAATTAACCTGAAGAAAGATTACGAAGACCGGCAAAAATTCTAGGCTCAGGGTTTTAGGAGGATACCTAGAAGTGACCCATATAATTTATCATCCAGACACTTGAGAGTACACAGGGAAACTAATAATGAAAATACCAGGACAATCAGCCTAAACTAAAACTGTCCTGAACAAATCTAGATCTATGATTCCCTTACTTATTGGAAGGTTTTCCCATCTTCAGATTGGAGGGAGATTTTCATTTACCCTCATGGAACACATTCTAAAATGCTCTATCACGTTTTGTTTGGTTTACCATTCAGGTCCTTCAGGTACTTACCCCAGCCTCAGAACATTAACATCGGGTTGAAGTCATAGGGCTTTTATTGCTTACATGGGGATTTGGAATTTCAGAGACCTAACCTGATCCAGAGAACCCCAGTTTTAAGGGTCCCTCTTGACCTCCAAGGATCTTTTGGCATAAGAAAAACTCAAGAAGGACAGGAAAGGTAAAGGGCAGACCAAAATCTGAATCCTGTAAGCTGGACAGAAACACCCTTAAGGGTGGCAAGTTTTTATGTACTTCACATAGTTTAAAAAGTCTATTTTTTTTTTGTAACTGCCATTTCTTTATGCTTTACCCAAAGTCCTCTAGGCTTACTGCACTTTGACTGAAATTCACTTAGTGGTGATTACTTTCCAAGCACTGTGCTAAATACGTTCAATGTAGCATCACATTTAAACCTCACAATAACACCACAAAGTATTACTATTTTATTCAATTAGCAGATGGGTAGACAGAGGGTCAGAGATTAAGGACTTTGACTACAATCATACAACTAATGAAGAGCAGAGCAAGGGTTCAAGTGCTGGATCAATATGTCCCAGAACCCTCTCTCATAACAACTGTGCAATCTTGTTTTTCTTTTGTAACCACTACAAAGGCACCTGCTTCTCAGATGAAAACAGGAATAAATATATTTACATATATATGTATATATATAATATATACACATATCACATGATACACATATACATATACACATACACACATGTGTTTGTCTGTCTATATCTATCCATCCATCCAAAATAAAATCATTGTGAGGAATATATCAAATAAAAAGATATGTTTGTATCTAGGACAATATCTAAAATACATGTAAGTATGAATTACAATTTAAAGATTTTTTTTAGTGTTTATTCATTTTTGAGAGACAGAGAGAGACAGAGCATGAGTGGGGTAGGGGCAGAGAGAGAGGGAGACACAGAATCCAAAGCAGGCTCCAGGCTCTGAGCTGTCAGCACAGAGCCTGATGCGGGGCTCAAACCCACAGACCATGAGATCATGACCTGAGCTGAAGTCGGATGCTTAACTGCCTAAGCCACCCAGGTGCCCCTTGAGTCCATCTTCTCTGTGAAAATTCATTAGCCCACATGAACAAGTTTCTCACCAAGGGATAGAACTCCAGAGCCTCCTCTAACCAGATCCCAGCCCATCTGGCATGCATGTCCAAGAGAGTAGTCACTAAACACATGCAACTATTTAAAGGGCACCAAGGCACCCCTGTACAAATTACAACCTAGATCACATTCTCCAGCTTTCAGAGACACAGTAAAAGGGCAGAGACTATATCTGTTTTGTTCATCACAGCACACTCAGTGTTGAGTACATAAATATCTGTGCCTGCCATATGATTTGTTCAATAAATGAGTAAATGAATGAATGAAGCAAGTTGATGATATCATATTAAGACCCATCCAATGACAAGCAAAATTCTCTTCAATTTCCTGTCAATAACATATTTTTATCTCCCTCTACTTATACAAATTTATCATAATTCAGAAGTCACACCAACCCACAGAGTGGTGTTTAAAGTCTGTGCCACTCATTGTACCATTAAACATTATTATCTTTGCATTATTACTTGGTTATTCTTTGGGTGTACCCAGGTCTTTCCAGGATGCAAAGAAGCAGCTCTACTTTAGCGCTCTTCCTGATACTCAGAGTACTATTTATTACAGCTAAACTTCACAGAGCTTACATATGGATTACTACTTATCTGGTATTCCCAGTCTGGATAACTGAATCCTGACAGCAGCTACCATTTGATTCTTTCTCTTCCAGTAGTTCCCTTTAATAACAACTGAAGGAATATGTAATTCAGAATCCCACAAAGACATGTGTTTAACAAAGACTGAACTCGCAGTACCGTGTCCAATATATGCAGTGTTCTAAACTACTAATTTTCGCACATATACGTACATATATTGAAGTATTCATTTGTAGCAGTCTAGATTCTAGCTCCCCTGAAGGACTGATAAATTAGAGCCAGGAGAAGCTAAGGGAAAGGTCTCTATTCTGTTTTGTGTTTGGATTTTCTCATCTAATTGTTTAGTTTCTGCATCACATACCCAGGTCAGTGCAGTTGTCTCCTTGGATCAGGCCTGATATTTTCATTTTATTTATTTATTTTTTTAATGTTTATTTATTATTGAGAGGCAGAGAGAGACAGAGCATGAGCAGGGGAGGGGAAGAAAGAGCGGGGAGACACAGAATCCAAAGCAGGCTCCAGTCTCTGAGCTGTCAGCACAGAGCCTGATGCGGGGCTTGAACTCACGAACCGTGAGATCATGACGTGAACCAAAGTCAGATGTTTAACCGACCGAGCCACCCAGGCGCCCCCTAATATTTTCATTTTAAAGAATTCTTTCTCTATCTTTAATTATTTCAAATTTGTAATTTAAATTTAAAGTTCAGAACTTCATCAACTTACCCTAAATAGTTCAAGGTAAATAATCAAATTTGCTACTGAACAGAGTCGTGCAAATACTGGCATTTAAAATAATTTGCTCTCCTCTAATACATGTCCTGCAAAATTTCTGCCTCTTCCTTTCCAGAAAGGCCTTCTCCCTCTATTTGCTGGAGATGTGTAGCCAGAAGTATTTAATAGATCACTCTGGATTTTGATCATAAGAAAGCAATTTTAAGACATCATCTCTTCAAAAAAGTCTTTCTCTATTACTCAAAAATTACCCACTCACTCATTTATTCTCTCATTCCGCAGACACTAATTTATAAACTAGTCCCTTGGTTTCTTTTCAAATTCTATTATCAAACAAAACTTCTGAATGCGGCAGCCTCGGGTTATGCTGTTCATTTTTATCTGTCAGAATAAACCTTCCTTGAAAAGCTGTTGTGAGGACCAAATGAGATAAGAATTATGAAGTGCTATTTACCAGGAAGTAAGTCTTCCTCAGTCCATATGTGACACAGTGGGTCTCATTCAGAGGTAAAAATAAGTATTCAAGTTCTTAATTGTATATCTTACTGTGAAACTAGTGCCTTTTGAGTTTTCTTCCCATATTAACCAATTTCTCAGATAAGTTACTATGTTGAGTCCCTGGACTAAAACTATCACGTCTATGTTGTCAACAACTGCCTTATCACATACAGAGGAACACATAAGATAGAATGTTAAGACCAAAACATGACTGAATATCACCTGTCATACTTTGACAGCATAAACTGAAATCTGACTACCACCCCCTCCCCACAAATCAATATACTATAGGTTCTAAATCAATTATTGAATATGAATTAGAATATGAATATGAATGAAAGAAAAGAACAAGGTAAATGCAGGTAAGTGAATTTTATATGTTTTATATTTCAGTCTTGTCTATAAAATGTCACACTGTAAATTAAACTATTGCTTGTATTCTGAGATTGTTATAGGGAACATTACCTAATTTTACAATGCTTTAAAAATGCCATGAACTGATTATGTTTATTAATTCTGCAATACTCATATTTATTTTGTGTATTTGAGAGACATCAGGCCCTATGAATATGCAACATTATACTTAATTTAGTTCTGTAAGACCAGGCATGCACAATGCATGCTGTATTTGGCCATACTGAATTCCCAAGTGATTAAGTTGATTTTTTTAGCTTGCATCATTGTTTTCAGGCCCAATGATGAATCATAGAACTCTTCTCTCACCTCATATACCTTACTGCATCTGGTGTCATTAGGACTGAGTTAATATCCAGAATGTAGTGATTGATTTAGGGAGACGATAATGAGATTATGGCTCATGCCCTTAAAGCATGACAACTGAAATCCTATCATTTTCCACATGAGGAAATATGCTAAATATTATAATATCTGATGTGTCTATCACCGTAGGATTAAGCCAGCTATCTGAAACAGAGGTTTCATATTTTGATCCTTAGACATATTTTCTTTTGTCTTACAAACACAGCATACATTTTTTGAGGATAGTGAAGGTTTATATTTGCATGCCCAAATTTTTAATTCCAAGAAGTTCTTAGGTCCTCTTGGTTCAGATCTGTCAGCTTAAATAAAAGAAGCCAACAGCAATCATTGTCTTTCTTTCCTCTGATTTTGTGGGTGGGATCAGTGAACAGGGTAAGGAGGTGTTTAACTAGAAATATGTATATTTCAAGCCAAAAGAATCTGGTTTGTATTTTCAGAGACCCATAGGTCATAAAAACATAGAATGTGTGGGAAATCTGACCATAGCAGAGATGCAATATTTCCTGGTATCTGAAGATGAGTTAGGGAAATGGATAAATATGTTTTTAAGGACTAACAAATTTACGATTTTTTTTTCCTTTGGAGGGATATGTTTTCTAGACTTTGTATTTACTTTATTTAAAAATAAAATATACATTTGATGTAAATTGTATTTCTTGTAATCTTTTCCTTTAACACTCATGATCCTCTTAAGCTTGGCTTTAGGAATATATATCTGAGAATGATAAGAGATAAATGAAACTGGCCTCTGAAATATTCAATACCCAGATGCTTACTGCTTATTTCTAAATATTCACTGATCTACACATCAACCCAGTCATTCATCTCTCAGCATCCATCCACAAGCACGTATCCACGTATCTACTTTGTGCCCGATTCCTCTAATCACCGTGAGGCATTCATAAGAAGCAGAAAGGAATGTGTATCCTAGCTGGGGGAGAAGACATACACTCATTTATCAGTATTAGGTTATATATGCATTTGAAGGCTTGGTACATCTCTGGAAAATCAGATAGAAAAAAAGGAGAGACAACTGTCCATCTTGACATCTCCACTGGTGTCTCCTGGGCATCCTGACTATGGCCAGAACAGCATTCTTGATTTTCCCACTCCCTGCAACCTACTTTTCCAATAGTCCAAAAGCTAAAAATCATTCTGCATTCCTTTATTTTCTGGCTCACAAAATTATAATCTCTCAGCAAGCCTTATTGCACTACTTCAAGTATATATTGTGAATCTGTCCGTTCTCTCCACATTCATTGCTTTTTGTTATTCAAATCCATCGTCATCGCTCACCTGGACTACTGCAATAGTTTCCACCTTCTACTATTGAAATTAATTACCCCCAAATTAATTATCTATATAATAGCTAGAATGATTATTTTAAAATATAAATTAGATCATATCTTACCGCTGCTTAAAACCAACAATGTCCTACCTTGCTTTGAAATAATACGGACACCTGCTTTAAAGCACTGTATGATCTGGTCCCTGCTCACCTCTCTTATTCATGCCCACTATGCTGTAGCCACAATGGCCTTTTCTGAGCAGGCAAAGAAAAAAAGAAAAAGAAAAAAAAATCTTGCCATTTATGTTTTCATTTTTACATTTGGGGTTTTCCCCTGTCTACCTGTAATGCTCTTCTCCATATTTTCACATGTTTGGGTAAATCTAATTGCGTTCTCTTCTTTAAGTATCACCTCTCTAAAGGACCTCCCCACTCAGACCATCCAGGCTCCCAGGCACTAGCACATTTACTGATTTAAATTCTCTACATAGCATTTATCACTATTTGACTTTTTTCTTATATGTTTGTTTCTTATTATTGTGCCTGGTATCTATTAGACACTCAGTAACTCTTAATAGAATAAATGGACATTATGACCAATACATAATACAGTTTGATGACACGAACCTCTTGAATGAAGTTCTCAACAGATGTTAGTTGTTGATACCTCAAAGCCAATCCCTCATCTCTTTAACATTTCCTAAATAATGGATAATTTTAAAAATTAAAATACTTAAATCAGACAGAAGCATATATACCAAGTATGATTAGTGTTTATTTGTAAGAAAATAGTCTAATTTTAGTACTTTAATGCATAGAACACATTAAGAAATCTAGGAAGGCCTCTACCAAGGATGCCTTAATCAGGCAGGCCTATTTGAATGCACTTACTTTTAAATTAGGCAGGGTTCATAAACGTTAATTTAATTTGATTACATCTGAGATATCAATACTATAAATGTTAACGGATCCTTATAAAAGGCATTTTGTCATTTTTCTAGTAAGATGAAAGAAACAGAACTTTTAGGCATTATTGATATCCTCATGTTTACCCTAAAGATTTTTCACCATGAATCCTTCAATCCAGATTTCAAACTTTTGCATTTAATAATTTTGTTACATATAGTACTTAATCAATCTCTAATTATGTGGGTTTCTTAAAGCAACATTATTAAGGCATAATTTAATACCATAACATTTATTTATTATAAGTATGCAAGTCAATGACTTCTAGTAAATTTACAGAGTTGTGAAACTATCACCACAACCCACTTTTAAAATATTTCCATCAGCTAAAAGTTCCCTGTGCCTTTTACAGCCACTCTCCCACTACTGATCTGTTTTCTGTCTTCCTAGATTTGCCACTTCTAATAGTTTCTTATAAGTGTAATTATACAATACAAATATTATAGTATTTTGTGTCTGTCTTCACTGAGCATAATATTACACATGCTAAAACAATCTATGTTGTTATGGTATCAGCCCATTCTATTGCTGAATACTATTCCATTGTGTGCATGTACCACGTTTTGTTTATCGGCTCATCAACTGATGGCAATCTGGACTGTCTTCAGTTTTGGGGTTTTAGGAGCAATGCTGCCATGACTGTGTATGCAAGTCTTTTTGTGGATATATGTTTTTACTATTCTTGGGTAGACACCTGGGAATGAAATTTCTGGATTGTATGGTAAATTTATGTTGAACTTTCTAAGACACTGTCAAACTGTTTTCCAAAGTAGTTGCACCACTTTACATTTCCACAAGCAATACATGAGTGTTCCAGTTTCTCCCCATCCCCGCCAGCACTTATTACTGTCTATCTTTTGACAACAGTCATTCTAGTAGGCAAAAATGCCAATATAATGTGGTGGTTGAAAATCAGATGCTAGGTCAAATTGTTTGAATTTAGATCACAGCTTTGCCACCTATCATCTTGTAATTTAACATTCTTGGCTATAAAACATGGACAATGCTAATATCTATCTCTCCCAGGATTACTAGAGGATAAATGAACTAATATAACTATTAGCTTACAAAGTATCTGGCACATAATAAATTCTGTATAAGCATTACCCATCATAATAGTTTTGCTATTATCATTTGCAAAGTTAAAATGTACTTATACCCTGTGGATTATAGGTAAGCTGTGGACTATAGGTAAGCTTTGAGAAGCTGTTTATGTTCTCTTAATTATCAGTTCCCTATAGGTGTTGGCCTATTATGATAGGTATCACAAAGTCCAGGCACTAGAATGCCAGGTGCTATAAAAATCTACAAAATCTATAAAAATCTACTATTGAAAAAAAAACACTACAGATCTCACACATAATTAGAATGGGTAATACTCCAAACAGCCAGAATGACCTACCAGGCAACTTTATTTTTTTTTCATTGATAGTCATGCTTTTTATTTATTTTTTAAATTTTTTTATAAGGCAACTTTAGATAAAGATAGGAATTAGACTGTCTGATTTAAAGAGTGCCTATCATTTATTTCTAAAAATTTTTTTTTCAATTTTTTTTAACGTTTATTTTTGAGACAGAGAGAGACAGAGCATGAACGGGGGAGGGGCAGAGAAAGAGGGAGACACAGAATCGGAAGCAGGCTCCAGGCTCTGAGCCACCAGCCCAGAGCCCGACGCGGGGCTCGAACTCACAGACCGCGAGATTGTGACCTGAGCTGAAGTTGGACACTTAACCGGCTGCGCCACCCAGGCGCCCCTCTAAAATTTTTAAAAAATGTTTTATTTATTTTTAAGACAAAGAGAGATGGAACATGAGTGGGGATGGGGCAGAGAGAGAGGGAGACACAGAATTTGAAGCAGGTTCCAGGCTCTGAGCTATCAGCACAGAGCCCGACATGGGGCTCGAACTCACTAACTGTGAGATCATGACCTGAGCCAAAGTCGGACTCAAATGACTCAACTGACTGAGCCACCCAGGCACCCCCTATCATTTATTAATAAAATATATAAAATAATTTATTTATTAATAAAATGTGCCTATCCATGGAAAAAGTTGAAAGCTGGTATAAACAAGTTGTTATCCCTTACAAAGTTGCATTCAGTTCTCAATTACTTGGCAGTAAGGACCTTCTTCCTCCCTTTTCTTTACTCCATCTATTTGTTTGTCTCTTTTTTTGGTTTGCTTGACTATTTGCATGATTCATGCATCACTGCTGCTTCTGACCAAGGAATGAGTGGAGAGCCAGGCAAACGATAACATTCCCCCTTCTCAAATCACTGTTATGACCATTTTAGACACTTTTGCAGAGAGGTACAAGTCCCAACTGTTTGTGAAATATATTTCTGATTAATAGCTTTAGAAGATGTTTTGCATACATGTTACTCAGTCTTAAAAGAACATCATGAAAGCCTTCCAGATTACTTTTTCTGAATTTCCAGATATAAGCAGCATGCATTTCCATATGCTTAGGTCATTGCTGTCCTAAGTTCTCCAGGTTTCAGGAAGTCTTTGGGTACCCATTTAATTCCCTAACAGTGATTTTTGAGAACACTCAACTTCTTAGCTTTCTCTGTCTCATTCTGGGACAGAATGTAGGTTATAGTATAGTAAAAATATTATTATCACTTATTATCACTATTTTCACTTACCTGTGTTACTATCAATAGTCATAAACAAAGATAATAAGGACAATATAAATATAATGTTTAGCTGTCTCTGCACTGACAAGTTTTTATCCATTTCTGAAATTCTAGGCTTTTATAAAAATAGCATGGATGTATTCTGTCTAGTTTTAGAAAGATATATGGAGGTAGGTTTTCCACAGTATGAAGGCAGAATTTGCTTATAATTTTAACTGGATAACTTATAAGATAATAAGTTATCTGTCACTATGAATATACAGGCTGGATAACCAGACATACAGAAGAGGTCAGTATCCTGGATGAAGTGCCAGAATGGGACATGTGACCCTCCAGAAGGATGAACTTCAACCAATGGGAGAAAGAAGTCTGGAAGGAATGGCAGATAAATTTTCTCTCACTTTTCCCTGAGATGGATTGTCCCAAGGCACTATTTTCTATCTAGTCTATCTGGAGATGTTCCATGTGGCCAATTGACTGTCTGTATCGCTTGCAGCTTGTGAAGCAGTGGACTACTCAGTAATGCATTACCTTGTATTCAGATCCCAAATTTCTCTTTCTTCTATTCCCTTTTTCTCTAGCTACTCTAGATTTTACTTTCCAAACCTTAGCACTCGGCCTTTTCTTCAGGTGCTGTTTCCAATCAGCCTAAGCTAAGATACATGTTAGTGAAAAGTTAGAATAGAGGGGTGTAAATTTTGTTTTAAAATTCTTTATCAATGCATAAAAATAGTAGCAGGGGGTGATGATGATAATGGTGACATAATTAATATCCAAATCTGTGGGCACTGTGTTGTAGGTACTGTTTGAAATGCTTTCCACGTGATAATATTTAATCCTCATAACCATCCTATGAAGTAGGTATTATTATCATCAACCCGACTTCTCAGATAACAAACTTGAAGTATAAAATGTTCACAGATCCAATAAAGCCAAAGTCATATAGCTAGTGAGCAGCAGAGCTAGGATTTCACTCCAAGCTATTTGATGCATTTTCATTTGTGCTGAAGCATGCATCAGTAAGATGTAGTCTTATTGGGCTTCCTGTGCCTGGCTGGCAATTCTGAGGTTGATATTACTGTCTGTGTCGCAAACTCCAGACAAGGCCGTGTGGGTCCTTGCCATACTGTTTATGTATAGGGAATGGAGGTCTCTTTCTTTCTTGATTGCTTTCAAGAACGTGCCATTGTCCCAGATGCCCTACCTACAAGGCTACTCAGCTTGCATCAAACAGAAGCACTGCAAAACACCTACTTGGTTGAACCAAAGTCTCTCGTATCTTCCCTTATCATAGAGGTTTATCAAAGGTCTACTTTATGTTATACTTAATTCAGGGCATTTGTAGTTTCACCTTGAATCATACTTACCACCATCATCCCAGTGTATGTTACATCCACCCTGTATGCAAACAGACATGCCCATGCTCAGGCTCATTACACTCCATCATGTGACTGTTTGGGGCTAAACTACAATGGTTCCCACTTTGTGTGATGTAAGATACTTATGACTGAAAGTGACCTATACTTTCCTTTTGCCTTTCTGTTGCTCTATTTAAAATAATGACTACAGAATCTCTTTCAACAAAAGGTCATTTGTGTCAATGGACAGAACACAGAGGATCACATCACCTGTGGTAATTGCAAATTAATGCTCTCTTGGCAATGCATTAACTACACACTATTGATCTACAATTGAATCATAGAAGCTACTGCGAAGTGATTTTACTTTCCTATTTTTTGTGCTTTTATTGCTTTTTCCATAATGCATTTTTCTTTCAACTGGAATTTTCCCTAATTGTCTCCATTTTTAATTTCCTACAGTGACATGACTTCTAACTTGTAATTAGAATCTGTAAAAATTCATGTCTCTGTCTCAAAAGCCTTTTAGAAATCTACTGAACTATAACTTTGATGCCATAAAATACATACATGATACATAGATACATTGCTAGAGAGCCAAATTCTTGAATGATTTTTTTGTTCACTTAGGTAAAACAGAAAAATATTTGGTTCTCTACCTGAAATTACAATTTGTTGAGTAGTCTGCAGTAAAACATTCAAAAGTTTCCCTTAAACGCATTTTCTTTGGGAACATTAATGATGAAATTTTCTTTTCTAGAACAAACTTTTAACATAGAAGTAAACAGTTCATTTTAGAGATGAATTTTTTTAAGTATAATGTGAGAGGAAGATACAATAATCCAGTCAATATTATATATATCTGCATAAGATGTTACTGACAAAGCCCACAGTTCCTCATGTTTGTGCCAAACTCTTAACCAATAATTATTCTATCTGGGGGAACCAATTATAAGCTTGTATTTCAATGGTGAACTTGATAATGCTCCTACGCTAGACAGGTCATCTGGCCTAAGCCTGGTTTCTGAAATGTGAGTTAGGAGTCACTGAACTAAAGAAATACCCTGACAGCAATTCCCTTTAGAAGTTCTCATAAACCTTAAACTTATCATTGATTTTCTAAACTTCTAAATGGGAGACATAGATGTGATTTCCACTAAAGGTCTTCCTAAAATGTTTTTAGGCCTGTAAGAATTTTAATATTTTACTACATTTTTTCATAATCATTATTTGCATCAATACTCACAATTAATACTGCAAAAATAAATGTGCACTCAAATTGTTTGCCTGTTCTTTATTTCTCAGTAAATCGTTATCATCTGTTCCAAAAAAGCCCTTAATAAATGTCAATTGCACTACTGGAATTACATAATCCAGTTATTCTTTTTTCTAGGAGTTTTAAATTAGAGACAGATACAATCAAAGTTGATATTCATTAATCTTAGGGCTGGACCGGGGTGCTGAAGTCTCCCTGATGTGCCAGGCTTTGCTGGGTGGCAAGAAGAGTAGCTGAACCAGGGTGGCTGGAGCAAGAAAGAGCCACTCCAGGGACTGGGACTCTGATTTGTGATATTCCCTTCAACATATTAAATATCACTTCTTCCTTACAATGACCCAATGAGATAGGTCCTATAAACTTCCATTTTATAGGTGAATACACCAAAGTGTACAGAAGTTAAATAAGCTCAAATTTATTCAGCCATTAAATGGTGAAACTCGTGGTTGAGCAAAGGCGGTAGAACCTCAGAGCTCCTTCTCTCAACTACCATACTATACATGGCAATACAACCACCTCTGGATATCTAACAATGGCACACAATACTATTAAGGATCTTCAAGGACAGAATGAAATGAATTTTTCAAAAACATGCTAGCAACCAATAATAGGGTTTATTAAATAAATGCATTAAGAACATGATGTTGAAAACATCAGTTTGCAAGATAAAAACCAAACCCGTGTATTAGGCAATGATATGGAAGCATAAGGCAGAACTACTGAGCTTCAATTTTACCTTGGGAAGAAGAGATACCACTAGCCTTTCTAAAGCAGGTCTCAGAGCTCAGTTCCAGTTTTGATTCAGAGCCCTATGTGTTCTGTGGTGCAGCTACTGTCTGCAAGGGTCTTCTTTCCTTCTCCTCTTTTCTACTCTCTCTCAGCCTTAGACACTTCCTATATCAAGATCAGAAAGCAAGCAAATGAATCTTAACATTGTCTAATCTTTGAAGATGATTAGAAATCAGACCAAAATCTGCTCCATTAAATATGGGCTAGGAAGAAAATCACGAGTATCTGAACAGAAAAAAAAAAAGAAAAGAAAAACACACTTCAGTAAATTCAGAATGCACCACCATTAAAATGATGACTGGATCTTTTGAGAAGAAAGTAACTCCAGGGAGTCTAGTTTGCTGTGAATATATTGTGGGGGTGATGGCCAAAAGTGAGGCTTTACTACAAGACTTACATGAGGCTTGTACACATGTGTGTAGGTGTCAGGAGGATAAAGTTTCTAAGGTTTGGTTTGTTATAATTGCAAAAAGAAACCGCTGCCCCTAAACATAAAAATGTATTAAAAAAAAATCAAAGGATCTGGTCTTAAAATAGTATGTAAAAATATCGAAACCTGTTTTTTTATCCATCAGAAGAAGGATAGTAAGCATAAGAAGACAGAAGCCATTTAAAAAGAAGATAGGCCATAACCCAGGAACATCATTATTATCATAAGCTAATAATTCAGTGTCATTTCAAAACTGTAACTAAGAAAAGTGATAAAGAATTGGGACAGCACATGCAAAGCAAAATAGTGGGGTACAAAACTGAATGTCATTATTAGAAACTCTTAGGGAGGTAGGCATTTATGAGGAATCAACTGTGAAATGTCCTTTTGGTCTATGTTTTCATTCTTTTCTTGTGAGAAAAAAAAAAAAACTTAGAATGGCACAAACAATCTATTCTAATCTGAACCCTTGGGGGAAAAATTCAAATATATTATGTACATGATAGTACTAAATGGTTCTGGAAAGAGACTTATGTTAGTCTGACTTTTGGGTTAATATTTAATAATATCTTTTTTGTGTAGAAAGTTGATGTCGACATTCTACTGTTAACAAAACATCCACTTAGAGATATGTTTCTGCTAGAAGTGATGTCCTTATGTTGATAAAGTCACATTTGGGGGACCATTGTCCTTGGGAATAATCAAAAAATTATCTGCAAGGCAACTAACCAAGGATGAAGGAGGCTGTCAGTATCCTTAGAAGAGGAGGGAATTGAAATCTTAGAGGATAAAAACATTAATTAAAAAGGGAACAAAATGCCATGAAAGTACAAAGTAGACAGGGCCAACTGGGCATTTATTTGTTCTTGAATCTGAGAAGAGAGAAGGGGTGTGGTGTCAGCCTGTGAAAACATAAAGACGGTCACTCTTCAATACTTTTCCATTAAACATAAATAACATCAAAATCCACCCTCAAAGTATGAAGAGTAGTTATTGATAGTATTCAAAATACATTACCTCCCAAAGTGACTATTTCTAACAGTCATTTGGATGGACAAATTATGGGATGGTTATTAAAAAATCAGTTATGCCCAATCACAACTCATTTCAAATGATACTGATAAATTCAAAAGCTTGAGAGAAAAGCAACAAAGAAAACACAATATTTGGAAAACAATATGTGACATGAAAATATCTAAGCAACTGGGTTTTTTTTTTAAATTGAATAATAAGAGGATAAATAGTAATTTAAAACTTTGGTCAGGAATATGAAGATTTTTTGACAAAGCAGTTTAACTAGTAGTTAACCATATCTCTGCATACAATGCGAAAAGAAGCAGACAAAATAAAGGATTTGGTAAGAGTCAGGGAAAAAAAAAACTTTGGCCAAAGTTTATGCAAGATCAGATATTTCAAATGGCTGTATCTACAAACATCTTTGCTAACTCATGGTTATTTTTTCACATAAAACAGTCACTATGTGATACTTATGGTAAAACTGTCTTTCAAAAAGATTAGACTTAATTTCAATTAATTTCCTTTGAATTTAGATGTTAATCTTCCTACTAAGTGGAGAGTGTGTAATCATTTGAAGGCCTAACAGGTTTCCATTTAATTTCCTCTATTATAAACAACACTGTTGCACTGGAATCACGATGCTTTTCAAAAATTAAAACCTCTTCTGTTAAAAGTAACCATCCATTAAACTAATTTAAAATAATGTAATAATTGACACGGTAATTGTAATTTCATTGAATGGATACTAAGAGCATATTTTTTTCTCATATATTATCCTAAGAATATAGGATTTCTATTTTTTTCAATACCCACTTGCAAATTGTTCTTAAAATTGTAAATGAAGCACTCATTAAAGCTAGGAAACAAGAAACTGCATAGTGGAAAGAAAAATATGTCTATTTTAACTAGCTATGTGAAACAGTTCAGATGCCATTTAAAATAACTGAATGGTATTGACTATTCTTCATTCCTATATCATAGGCTTACTTTAAAGTGAATGAAGATGGGAAAAAACCTAAGAAACCATTGAATAACTACTTCCCACCTACCCAATAAAAATTGAGAATATAGTGTGCAAAATTGTTATCCTCTCAAGACCCCCATCAATAGAGCTGAAGCACTGACATCTTCCTGCGTGCTATGACCAAGAGAAAATGTCAGTAAAGCATCTGCACTCAGGTGGAAACAGTGTCATCGTCTGCTTCAATTACTTCTTTTTCACTGGTTTTAATAAAATAATACATCTCCTGATCACATTAAAATATTCCATTTAGCTTGAACTAGCTCCATTAGGACAGCTTTGATTATTGTTAAAAATTGATTTGGTTATCTAAGTTTAGTGAGTGTCCATCACATGACCATGATTCTTCACAGCAAATACCCACTATGCTCCCTCGTTCTGTTGTATTTCAGGATTTTCTATTAACTTCAGTGACAAACCCTAACAAAAGAAATGGGATTAAAAAAAAAATCCACCCATACAATCTCAATGAAGGCACAGGTCATAATTGTACATGAATGAACTGATGGCTTCCTATAATTTCCGATGTTCTGAGTCAAAGTCCTTAATAGATTAAATTGTAATGGGCAATATCATTAAATTAAATTATAGAAACCCAGAGTCATTCAGGGAAAAAAAGGTAGTATAGTACTTATATTCTCTATCTACATACAATAGAGAAGAGTGAACATTTTGTAATGAAACTTATCACTAAAAGCAACTGACTTAGTCTGGATTTTAGCTGCAACAGAAATCTCTAAATAGTTTTTTATTATAAGAAACTGTAAACTAGTACTAAATCAGAGGAAAGGTATATAGGACTCAGCAGGAAGGCTAGGTCTGGGAGTAAAAAACTAAAAGTAAAAGCATAACAACAACAACAAAACCCCAGTTTTAATTTATTGAAGTCCTCTCTTCAAACTATGTTAAAGGGGAATTATTCAAGTTATTTATTTACTATCCTCTTCATGAATAACTAATTGGCAGACAGAAGCAAACTTCTATTCTTCAGAGTAACCCCACAGAAGATTTTAAGACCTCAAGAGTTTATGAAGAGTTTGAGAATATAATTTAACAAGGAAGTACTTACAAATTTTAGTATCTGAAATTGACCAATAATTTTCACCTGTCCTTTTTAGAGCCCTAATTTGCATATTCTAATTAATGAAAACCTATCAAGTAAGAAGAAAAATCCATATTTCGAACACACTGGAGTTTATACAAATAAATTAGAAATCCATTTAGCTGACAAAGTTATAAGAGCAGATACCCAAGAACACAAACACATAATTGGTTTTGAACCTTATTTCTTGGCCACAGTCTTGTGTTTGGGTTCTTTTGTAATAGTCATTTTCACTCCAAAGATGTACTAGGGAAATGATCTGGAACCCAAATTACTCTCTAGCTAATTCCTTAGTTTTTATATTCAACATTCACTGAAGCATTCTGAAGGTAGAATTATTGGATGCTTCACCACTGAGAAGTTAACATCCTTGTCAAAGCAAGTTGCAGAATAAGATAATAGAAATAAACAGTGCCACTGAGAAATGATACATTCCTAGAAATGGTAAGAAGACTTCAAAAATTACCCATTAAAATGCAACCTGAAACTCTAAAAGGCATTTCTGTTTATGAACTGCAAAGTGATCTACAATATTTTGTAATTTTTATATTTCAGTTAACCCTCAAATAAAAATTTAAGCAAGTGATGCTCCAACATTAAGTATTTCCCTTGATAACATTTCCCTGAAATTTACCTTTTCAGTGAGGCCTCTTTTTTTTCATAGCACTTGTGACCTTACATACAAGATAATATACTCATCTTTCATATTTATTACATGTTATGTGTCTCCCCTCACTAAACTGTAAGCCCTGGAGGTAATGAACTGTTGCCTGTTATATTCACAGAATAATTTCAAATCCCTATAACAGTGCTAGGTATGTAGTAGGTTCTTAATAAATATTTATTGAATGAACAAATGTATGAATGATTCTCTGTGATGCATAATGATTAATAAGGGACGCATGTTTTATCACACTTATCCAACTTATGAAACAATTTTGGCTTTCCAGTTTGAAATGTCAGTACTTTTTCTAAAGTCACATAGAAGGGCACAGCTGTTGAATTCATTTAAATCTGAATTTGAAATTACTAAATCCTTATTCCAGTAGTGAACTCACCTACCATATACCTACATAGTCTATGTATATGTATCAAGATCAGAATCAAAATATTTATTTGTGTCACTATTTGTACCTATTCCTTCTCTTTCTATACCCCAGTGTATCAGCACCACCACCCTGATACTTAAATGCATTTCATTTGATGACATCATGTAAAAAATGCATTTTGTCAGTATGTACTTCACTTCTGAGTAGAAAAAACTGGAAAGGTAGATTTGACAGTATGCTATCTAAAGATATATAAGGGGATGAGCTCTTCAAGAGAACTGTTATAGAATCAGACAAAGGGACAGAGTTAGGTAAAAAGAGCCAGTGAACAAATGGCATCAGAGAAATACAGGGTGTTGATGGAGAGTTTAGGGCCTTGAGGTACATGAAAAAGACATGAACTAACTGCTGGAGAGAATTTGATGTTTTGGTTTTTTTTTAAAGGCAAAAATGGATGCTGACTAGCACCCACAGCCCAGCTGACATTAAACACTATGAATTTGAAGTAAATCTAGTTGGCAGAGTTACTTGAACTTTTCTAATAATATTCAGCAGCCCAGAAGTATAGAAAATTAAAGGTTAGATTAACCCAGGATTAGGGAGCTGAACAGGGTGAAATTCAGTTACAATGAAAGAGACACAGAAATATTGCACATTCTCCACCCCCTTCAAATGTCAAGTCAAAATTCTAAATGCAAGGGTTTTCCCTCTCACAACTGTATTAAGTATATCTAATAACAGTATTAAGTATCTCTTAATACTGATTTTAGTTCGTACTTTAGCTAAAATTGGTTTAAAAATGTGTTCTAGCTAACTAAAACTAAAGCTAATGGTAGAATTGGTGCATAATCTATAATCTTCTACCAGTTAAAGCCTATGTGTAGAACTTTGCATTTTTAACAAAGTCATTTGGGAACGATCAGTTTACATAGCTGGAAAGTCTCCCTGCAGATCCCAGACAGAGCTGAAAGGGAAGTCCTTTGGCAACCACTTTGTACACCGTGTTAACACCTCATCACCTCTTCACAAGCTGGTTAAAAAAAATCACAACTCCAACACATTTATTTAACAAATTCACTCAACAAATACTGAGTATGTTTCTGCTGTATACCAAGCAGTCAACACATTGGGTGACCAATGTTTTAGGACGAGGCCTGGTGTAAGAAGATTAATTGAGCAAAGTGAATTTCCTCTTTTGAAATCTGAGCCAAGAGGTATTAAGCTAGTGAGGCATTTCATGTAGAAGTTGGAGCTGAAAAACTACCATGTAGAGTGGGCCCAAGTGTCATGTGGCAGGTAGAAGTCCAGGGGAGGCAGAAACAAGGAGTAAGCTCTGGAGACAGAGTGAGAACTATAGATTCCTCTGAGGGAGAAATCACATGGACCATAGAAGAGAGATGGAGAAGATCTCTCCTGAGAACTGACCCATTGCTTCTTACAGTTCTAGTCCTAGGCTCCACTGATGCATAGACTATAATAGGCTCCATTTTCTTAAGGTACTTTGAGTGATTCTCTGCTTCTTGATTCAAGAGGAGCCTAAGCAGAAACCACAATTTGAATGATTATTTCACCATACGGTTTTGTGAGGACATATAGTATTCTACACATGCTGACATACTATGGTCCACACACTAAGTACACCTCTACCTGGCACATTTGTTGATTAATTTTTCTATGTTTTCACATTTCTTCTCTTCTTAGCATCCGTACTCTAAGGAATAAGCTGTAGCCTGAATATGTGAGCCTTGAGTAGGTGGGGAAGACCTGCCTATTACTGATACTCGCATCTTAGAGGTTCTAGGAGGGGTTCGGCAATGTGAGCAGTAGGAAGAGCATTGGCTTTACAGTTGTAAAACCTGATGTCTGTCCCTAGCACTAGTCATGTGACTTTGGCTACATTACTTTCATCCTTCAAGCTTCAATTGGTGTCAAAGTACAGGCACACGTCAAAGATATTGTGTGTTCAGTTCCAGCTCATCACAATAAAGCAAATAATGCACTAAAGTAAGTGAAATGAAATTGTTTTGGTTTCTCAGTGCATATAAAACTTGTGTTTATACAACACTATAGTCTATTAAGTGTGCAATAGCATTATGTCTAAAAATGTACATCCTTTGATTAAAAAATACTTTATTTCTAAAAATGCCAACCATCATCTAAGCTTTTAGTGAGTCATAATCACTGATCATATATCATCAAAACAGATACAGTAACAATTTTAAAAGCATGAAATATTGTGAGAATTGCCAACATGTGGTACAAAGACACAAAGTGAGCAAATGCTGTTTGAAAAAAATGATGCCAGTGGACTTGTCAGATGCAGGATTGCCACAAATCTTCAATTTGTAAAAAAATGTAGTATTTAAAGTGCAATAAAATGAAGCACAATAAAACAATTTCACTCTTGGGTAGGTGTGGAAATACTGTATGTAGCAGCAGCTAGAACCAGCACATGGAAGAATGTCAACAATCTTCACCCTCATGTGTGACTTGCCTAAGACTACATGTTTGGAAATAAGCAAGCATCTTTTCTGGGACCCTCTCATAACCCACTTGCATCCTCCAGTCCGTACATTTCTCCATGTTCATGAAAGTAAATTCAGGTGATATTCAATCCTAGACATACATTATTCTCATATTTTTCCTGAAGATGGTGTTCCTTCTTCCTATATCTTTCCTTCCTTCCTTTCTTCCTCCCTTCCTTCCTTCCTTCTTACCCTTCCCCCTTCCTTCCTTCCTGATGTCCCAAGATACTTTCTTTAATATTTCCTTTCTTTTTAAGGAATTTCCTTTAGCCATTCTTTTAGTTATGGTCTCCTGTCAAAAAATTCTCTTAGTTTTTCCTCAGCCAAGAATGTGTTGATTTATCCTTTGTTCCTGAAGGATATAGGATTTTAGGTTGGTAGTTCTTTTCCTTCAACAACTGAAAAATATTGTTCCACCTCCTGGAGTTCATGCTTTATGATGAGAAGTCTATTTTGATTAATTTTTTTTCTCCCTCTAGGTGAAATTTTTTTTTTATTGTTTCCAAGGTCCTTTTTTTCCAAGGTCTAGTTTTCAGAAGTTTGACTATAATGGGTTTTCGTATGGATTTCTTTAGATCTATCATATTTGAGGTTCATTCACCTTCATGAATCTACAGGATTTTGCCCTTTTAAAAAATTGGGAAGTTTTCAAACATTATTTCTTTGTCATCTCGTCCTTCTGTGATCTCTTCTCTGAATGTTAGATCTTTTGTTATAGTCTCACAGTTCCGCGAAGTGCTGTTCATTTGTTTTTTTCAGTCTTTTTTCTCTGTGTTTTCCAGAGAGGTTAATTTCTATTGCTCTGTCTTCCATGTCACTGGTTCTTTCTTCTGTTGTCTCCATTCTGCCGTTGAGCCCATTAACTGTTTTAAATTCTAGTTACTACAATTTTCAGTCTTGAAATTTGGTTCTTCTTTATATCTTCTATTAGCATTCTGATATATATTATTTCTACCTTAGATTGTATTTTGTAAGAGGATGTTAACTCTGATTGTCAAATTAGCAACATGAGATATTTGTTCTCCACTTTCTTACCAGAGAATATAAGTGAAGCTAAACTCTATGCTTTCTGATTTCATTCAATGCTAGGTAGTAAGAATCCATATTAATGGAGTATGATCTGAGAGGTCACAGTCTAGTAATCATATGAAAAATTTTATCCCTGGGTCAAGTTAGACCATCTAAACCTGCATATCTGGCCTCAGGGCCAGATATTATGCTATAATGCACTGAGGCACTGTATTGAGTCTTTGCTCAGCAACATTATAACAAGCAAGTGTATAAGTAATAAGTAATAGATTATATGTAGGAGTGCTATTAAGAGTATAATGTACTACATCTCAAAGTATTGCATTATGACAATAATAGAATAATTTCTCACAGCTCTATATCACAAGAAGCTGATCAATTTATATTTATATTTGGAAAGTTTTGTGAAACTAATAATTTCCTTGCTTTAGCTGCCAGGAAATTCAGAGTTAAATTTGGTAGATTTTGTGTATTGGTCTTACCCTTGACTTCATTTCTTTTTCTTTATTTTTTTCCCCAACATTTTATTTATTTTTGAGAGAGAGAGAGAGAGAGAGAGAGCAAGCAGGGGAGGAGCAGAGAGAGAGGGAGGCACAGAATGAAGGAGGCTCCAGGCTCTGAGCTGTCAGTACGAAGCCTGATGCAGGGTTTGAACCCATGAACTGTGAGATCATGACCTGAGCCAAAGTTGGACTCCTAACCGACTGAGCCACCCAGGTGCCCCTCATTTTATTTTTCAATCAAAATTTTACTTTTACACAGATTTCTTCAAATATTTGTTTTTTCCCCAGTTCTACAGTGTGCATTTTGGTACCTGGTTTCATTTATTTTGGCAACAGAGAGAAAAAAAAAATATTTTTCAAAGATAGAGTGTTCATAAGTCCTTAATAGGTCAGGAAATAAATCTCAGGTTTGTTCTCTACTCACAACAGTAACTTAATGAGTGATGCCATTTTAATCACACACTGTCTCTTTCTCAGGAGACCTTATACACATATATTTGTTATCACATAATTTACAGTGGATGTGTTCGATGGAGCTCTTTGAAGGGGCAGACAAACACAAGTACTACCTGGAGGACTGAGGCTCCACTGTGGAGAAACTGAAGACCACTTTCAGCCGAGTCAATTCCACCAGTGGCCAAAATGGGAAATCCAGGCAAAGCACGAGCAATGGAGGTCACAGCTCTCAAAGCAATAGGTCTGATGGCTGTGCCTACAGAAAATGAGAATGAATAATCAATGGTTAGCATATTGACTAGTTGAAAATACTGCCTTATAATTATTATTATGTAATGGTAGTATTGTCCTAAACAAAAGTCAAATTTCTTTATCTGTATTTAAGATATATATATATGTAATACATATACATTGCCATGTTTTATAGTATGCTAATTTGATGGATGTGTATTTACTTTAAAATTTTTGATGCTATTATTGCAAGCAAACGTGTTATGCAAGTGGATATAGCAACTGTAGAACTCCTGCATAAATTACATGCATAATACAATTTGATATACAGTAATGTGTAAAAGATTATATGGAATGTTCAAGCATCTGTTTTAAAAAGAACAAGGAACAGCAGATTTTGAAAAAGAAAAACAATCGCATACAGTGCATAAATAGACATACAGCTCTGTTATGTATAAAGCAGCTGGTGTGAATAGAGATACTGTGAAAACAAGCAAGGTGCTGATGAACTTACAGATTCCATATTGCTTTTTACATGTATTACTCATAATTTGATGAAATTTAGTGAGCCTAATATAATTTTTCAGACATTAGAAAGTTTCAACCAAGGTATGGACAATTGCTAGAATTTAGTAATTAAAGAGTATGTGCTTAATTTTTTATACTTAGCCAGACATTACCAATATATTATTCCCTGATCATAATGAAAGCCTCATGGATGGACAGAACACTTGGGGGACATTTTTAAAATGGTTAACTGCACTAAAGCTGCTTTCAACTCTCAAGGGTTAACACACTCTGAAGTAAATTAATGCTTTCATCATATTGGGATGTAATTTGATATTTCTGGTGTGGACTCATAAGTCAGTGTTCTATAAAGGTATTTTCTGAACTAAAAATAGCTCTATCCGTGCAAGAATTTGACATTACCTCAAACCAGGGTTCCATACACACACAAAAAAACCCCACAAACAAGCAACTGGTAAAATCACCTCATGTGGTGGGTACTTTATCATCACCTCCACCACCACAAGCATCTCCACTGGCATTTTCAATATGTATTTATGGGAGCATTCTCTTTGAGGAAGCGCAAAGAATTTTCCTTAAAATTAGTGCATTTTTTTTATCTTGTTCATAGGCATGTCAGATGATATTGAATTTATCTGTAACTGATGCTTTTGCATTAACACCAAAAATGTGTATGGAAATGTCTGTTCCTATTGCTCCCACACCTTAAAAAGCTTCCACTAGATATTGATGTCTCTCAGTCAAGAGTGTTCCATGTTGACACTTCAGAGTTCCATAACGGACACTGAAATTATAAGGCAGGAAAAATGAGGGCAAATTAGAAACTGAACACCAAGATCCTATTTCTACCTCAAAATGTTTATCAGTGATTTCTCAGTCTGTCTGGTTTAACCATAGAGGAGGTAACATAGTAGACAGGAGAATGCATAGCAAGAATACATACCCACACTGACACTCGCATACGTATTTATATATACAAATCTTTAGCTGTACTAAAAAAGATATCGAAGTAAGAATAAAACTTAAATGAAAGCATTATAAAGGAAATCTGTAACTTAAATAAATATTTTAGGTAGAGATATATCTATGTGCTCCTTATACCTGATATGTTCAGGACATATTAAGCTGATGGCTTTTACACACATGTTACTTTGAAATGATAAACACTGGGATTCTTTTTTTTTTTTTTTTCTCATTTAGTTGACCCTAGAGAGTAAAGGAAATTTGAGCTAAGCAGATAAATAATTTATTTGTAACTGCACTGTTAGAAGACTATCATTAACACGAAGGGATAAAATTTCAAAGTGGTACACAGGGATTTGGCCAAATACTCCAATTGATATTAATGGACATCAAATGGCAAAATCCCAGAACACAGCTTTGAAAATTTAACCAGTTACGTTTAAAGGGCAACATTATTACACAGGTGTTAAAAAACACCAGCAAATCCTCAGTGGCATTTGAAGATGTTCAATTAGGTCAATAAGACATTTTCTATTTCATGTTTTTCTTTCTTTTCTAAAACTTTCTAATCTACCTAATGAACACGAAAACCTTTCAAACCAGTAAAGGTATATTCTTAAAAATTAAGAGTAATTATGTTCTCTGAGGAAATGTGATCCAAAAATGAAGAAATGGATCCCTCTGTTACTGGCTAATAGTAAATTCAGTTTTTATTTCCATTATAAATTCCATTTGATTAGTTTTCTTTGTAACTCAACTGATTTAATATGAAATATAATCTACCTGTTCTCAGAGAGCATTTTTATGGGGAATAGGTTTTAAAAATGACTTTTATCTACCATGAAAGGTTTCTGGGAGGAAATCTTTTGAAAGTATATAAAAGGATCTTTCTAAATTGTTATATAGAAATTTATTTTTAGTTTTAAAATGATAGGTATAAAGAAATAAGGTTCAAGATAAAAATATAAGTTTCAGTGTAAGGGAAAAATACATATAAATATTATACAGAATGGTACATATGTCAATTAAAACACATAAATATTTCCAGGGTCATAGGTATTCAGATAAGGATTTTTACAACTTTGCCATTGCTACAGTAATTAATGATTTTAGACCAAAGACCAGGGAGGAAGAAGCCAGTTTGAGAGGCTTAAGGAATTGAATGTGGAGTCCATCCTTAAGAAAATGAAAAGGTTTAAATCAAGAAATTGAAATCCTTTAAGCTTAAATGAACTCATAGGCAACATGCAATTTAAATTAAGACCTCATCCACATGGAGTTGCCAGATGAACCTCATGCCTAATGGGAAATATCAAGCCATCCTGTTCCAACTGCGTGGAATGCTCCAATCAAGGTCAAGACATTCTGAATTTCCAAATTTTGAAACAAGCTGTAGGTTTAAACAAACAAACAAACAAAGAAAACAACAAATGAACTGGAGTCCCAACACTGCTGCCAAGAGCTCTGATTCGTTCTAAAGCTGCCCTCTGGAAAAGCTGGTGGACTAGACATGAACTGTAACTTTTGACATCTAATCAGTCTAGGCCTTCCTTATAGTCACATCTTAGAATGCAAATCAATGTGCTGAGGTCATGGGTCTTCTTTGGGACACTTCAAAGAATATTTTTGGATTGATTCATGTTCTAGAAAAACATTTTAATAAGCCAGAGATTTTTTTAAATGTTTATTTATTTTTCAGGGAGTGCAAGTGGGGAGGGGCAGAGAGAGGGAGTGGGGTTTGAAGTGGGCTCTGCACCGACAGGCTGACAGCAGCGAGCCTGATGTAGGGCTGGAACTCACAAACCGTGATCATGAGCCAAGTGGGAGGCTAAACCGATTGAGCCATCCAGGTGCCCCACCAGAGATTTTTTAACTAAAAGTTAATCAATCTGATTAATTAAAAGTTAATCTGGGTGCTTGGGTGGTTCAGTCGGTTAAGCGCCGGACTTCGGCTCAGGTCATGATCTCACGGTCTATGAGTCCGAGCCCCGCGTCGGGCTCTGTGCTGACAGCTCAGATCCTGGAGCCTGCTTCCGATTCTGTGTCTCCCTCTCTCTCTGACCCTTCCCCTGCTTGAGCTCTGTCTCTCTCTCTCTCAAAAATAAAACAAACATTAAAAAAAAAATTAAAAAAAAAATAAAAGTTAATCAATCAATCAATCATTAAGAAAATAATACTATCTCTAGTCAATATCATTTTAAGTGCAATTTAAAAAATACTAACGTTGGGGCCCGGGTGGCTCAGTCAGTTAAGTGTCCCACTGTTGATTTCAGCTCAGGTCATGATCTCACAGTTCCTGGGATCAAGCCCCGCATCAAGATCCATGCTGACAATGTAGAGTCTGCTTGGGATTCTCTCTCTCCCACTCTCTCTCTGCCCCTCACACTCTCTCTCTCTCTCAAAAATAAATAAACATTTAAAAAATGCTACCATTAACTATAGTATTATATACTGATATGTAAGTCTTAAGATATTATGACTTAATCAGTTTCCTTACTCAGACCTCATTTATCCATTCATCTGTCCATCTGTCTATCCAAAAAATGTTTATTAAGCACCTATGCAATTTTTAAGAATTGCACTAAATCTGAAAAGCTTTCAAGAACGATCCCAATTAATCAGTTTGTGTCCTAACCATACTGTCACCAAGGATAGGTACCCAAAACACTAGTCCCAGTGACTTTAGGAGGTAGTTTTAAGGCAAATAATATGAATCCAACTATTCATTCTGTACAAATGTTCCATTAGGAAAAATTCACATTCATTTAAACATCATACATTTTATAAATACTATTAATATGAATTTCAGAAAGAAGGTAATTTGAGGATGAACTAGTTACAGCATCAGACAGACAACAGGGCCACTTAGGTTCAAATTCTAGCTCCACTACTTGTAAGCTGTGTGACTTTGTGAAAATTTCTTAGTCTCATTGTACCCCTGTTTTTTCATTTATGAAATAATAAAATTACAAAATTAATAAAATTATTAATAAAATTTTATTAATAATAAAATTAGAGTTGTTTTGAGGATTAAATGATTTAAGCACAGAAGTAAAATTGCACAGGTATTTGCTATTCTAATCTGTGCTACCCACAAGAACAATTGATTTCGGGGGAGCATTTATTCAGTTTACTTTGACAGTGCCAGTTATGTTTTTGGTGCGTATTTAGTAATGTAATGAAACCAATTTTTCTTTTATTAGAGACAAAAGCATGATGCCTATTATGGTAGAATTTGACATCCCCTGAAACCTTAGGAGGACCACAATCCACCCCTTCGCCCCCTCTCCTAACGGCTCTCATCCAGCAGTGCCATAATATTGGTAAGATTACTATAACTGACTCCAAAGTCAAAAATCTCAAAGGCAGTCACCAATATATTTAAGTGTTTGTTTTTTGTTTTTTTTTTAGAATCCAAAGTGCATGCATTAAACTAATATACAAGGATTTTAATGACAACATCGGAACTCAAGTTTATTGGTGAAAGGGATGTAGAGATTTACTTTGCATGACTAAATCCTTGAAGAGAAAGGAATTTTTAATGGGCAAGATAGTGTGGAACATATGCTAATTTTGGATAACTGGAATTTTGAATAATTGAGTTTAATTCTGTTTGTTTTTTCCTTAATCATTTGACTCCTAGGACAGCTACTGTTGCACAATTAATTCTTAGAGCTAAGTCCACAATAAACTCCCTGATAATAGCCCTCGCTGGCAATAAAACAGAACGTGAGTTATAATACTCACTCGTGCTCACTGTGTATACAAAAAGAAAATGTAGTTTTAATTTGCTTACATTAATTAAAATACAATGAATTAAGTAGATAATAAATTCATTAGAAGTTGAACTTTGACTGTCTAATTGTTAATAATTTTAATATCATATAGAAGAAAGAAAATATTAGCAAATCAAGAATTTCAAGGATTTAGCAGTTGAAAGATTGATTTTTATAAAATACACATAAGTCAAGCACCAAAAAATTTATGCTTTACTAAAACAAGTTTAAAATGTTAATGACCCTAATATACTGATAAATATGTGAAGCACAGCTATTTAAAAATACATCTTTACACATGGATTAAAGTCCTCTGAGAAAATTAGCATAATTCAACCAGAAACTGAAGTACTAAAAGGATCCAGGGTTATATGTAGGTAGAGCTATGAAATTTAAAAAGGAGAAATGAGAGAAAGAATTGGTTTATGATGTTATTTTACTTTTATTGAAAAAATGAAAATTTTCTTATGAAAATGTTTTAATTTTAGTTGAATATTTCAAGAATCTTTTCCTAAGTCTTCATATCTTTATGACTATGCTTATTTGCTTCATAATATATTCAATATGTTCATAGTCAATTCATATTCAATAACTTGGTACCTAGCCATGTGCCGGGCATTTTATTTTAAAGCGAAAGAATTTAGACTATTCATCAAAGAGGGGGCTGTTTTTCTTTCTGAAAATATTAGCTGCTGGTAGTGGAAGGATTAAGAGTGACTGTTCATGAAGTGATTTCCATACGCCAGACCTAAGGCTGAGGCTTCATACAGATCGTGCAATGTAACCCTCACAGTGCTGTGAGGGTAGATGCTGTCATCTCTATTTCGTACATGAAGAAAGGGAAGCTCAAGCTGAATAAATAACCTGTTTGATGTCATGCAGTTTAAAAGGGATAGACTGGAATCAAACACCAAGTCTCTGTGACATGAAAGTCTGTACTTTTCAGCTGTTACTATGAAATGACAGTGCAGCCTTTATGAAGAGAATCATCTTTAGATTGTCTTTGCCTAAGAAAACCAGTATCAGTATGGCCTATGGACTCATGCTAAGAGCATAGGTTCTAAAGTCCAACCAACAAGGTATGTCTCAGCTCAGTTACTTAATATGAGTGTGACTTTGAGCAAGGTCCTTAACTCTCTCAAACAGTTTTCCCTATCTGTGAAATAGGGACATTAATGACAATATCAGAGCAATCTGGGAGGATTATTTAATCCATGATGTAATTCATGAAAAGCATTTGGCATAGTGCCTGGTTCTTAGTATCCATGGTCTAATATCACTGTCAAAGCCAGAGAAAACTAATCAGAAAAATAAACATTCAACCATAAGTCTGTGGGGATAAATACTTAATACTTCAGGGAGGTTAATTAACCCCTTAGATATCAAATTTGGAGATTGTTTGTAGTTCATATGTCATTTCATTTCTAAAAAAGATATACTTTGGTACATGATTTTAATGCATATATTTGTATAAATAAATATTTATAAGATTTACAATGCAATTGGAATATCTAAATGTATACGTCTTTTCATCTAGAAACTCCACTTTGAGGAATCCATTCCATTAGTACCTAGACACAAAGTTACATGTACAAAGATGTTCCTTGAAGTATTATTTTTTATAGCAAAATAGTGAAAACAACACAAATTACTACCAATAGTTATGCTATTAAATAAATTATAGTTCACCCATATACACTACCTTAGAACATTTTTAAAACTAATGGAAATATCTCTAGGATATAATGTTGAAGTAGCAGAACAATATGTATGATGTGGTTCCATTTTCAGTTAAAAACAAAAAGTATGATTACATTTAGTATCTGGGCATGTAAATGCATAGAATTTTGAGTTTTATACTTTTAATAGTTATTATCTCTGGGGATGATACTGAAGAGGAACTTTCAGGTTTGATATCTACACTTCCATATTGTTTTATTCCTTTAGATAAAAAGCGTTTATAATCTACTTCTGCAATAAAAAGTGACTATTTTTTACAATGCTCTGAAAACTTAAAATACAGAAATAGGCACCATCAGATTTTCTGTTGTGCAACTTTTACAGATGGGATATGTGATGATTCTATACTCATCTTCAGAAAAGCACATTTGGTCCCTCATCCAATATTTTAAGTACAATATTAACAAACTCAGAATATGTCTAGAACATAATGATCTCTCCCTGCCTGTGTGTAAACACACACACACACACACCACCATAGTGTGTGAAATGGCTGAAAGGAATCCAATAGTTGTCTTCAAATATTAAAGGGTAACCATAGAGAAAGGCTTCAATTATGTTTTCCTTAAAAGATAACTGGCACTAATAGTTAAGCATACACTATTGGTTTTGTTATTATTATTATTATTATTATTATTTTATCAATTTGTTGTAAATTCAGCAGCACAAGTAGCTACACTGGGACATTCCTATCCCTTGAACCTAGATGGATACAGAGCAGGTAGCATGCAATAGAAATGACCTTTCTACTATTGGAAATATTATAATAGATGGTATCTTCCAATCCAAAATTCAAGGACACCATGAACTTTGTCATGGTAATTTAAGAAGAAATTTTACATGTTCTGTGCTTTCCAACAGTTACCAGTGATTAAGTTAACTTAGAAAAGAAACAAATAGGAGTTAAAATAAAATTTTAACATTAAACGAACTCACACTCAATATAGACACTCCTCATTTGAGTGTTTCTAATTGCCAGGTATTTTCCTATGTGTTTTTGCATACATTGTCCCAATAGCATTACCACAGATATCTTTTTGTCCCTGTTTTTATAGATGTGTAAACAGGACTCAGTAGAGGTAAATACCTCACTCTCAATATCACTCAGTTAGAAAGCATGGGATCAGTATTTGAATCCAGGTCTACCTAACTGCCAATATCATGCTCTTAACCATAATGTTATACTTCCTTATTTTAAATGTTTGGATATAAATTAAGTTACAGAGAGAGGAGCCAATAATTTTGTAACTAATAAAGATACACTGTCCATGTATGAGAGAACCAAGAATATTAGCATTATATAAATGTTGGCTAGGAATTAGCTTAAAGGTTTGGAAGTAAGTAATTGTTAGAACTAGAGTGATCATGTAAGCTAGTTTGCCCAGAAGAGTCCCAGTTTATTATACCCATATTTATTTGTAATTGCATGATGTAATTACAAGTAGCATCCTCTTTCACTCTAAAAGTCTCCCAGTTTGGATGATTAAATTATAGCAATAATTATTTGCATGAATTATAGCACAAAGATAATTGTGAAAGCTAAGTAAAATTGATTTAGAATAAAACCATAATCTATGAAGAACTCAGAAACTAACTACACTGTCCAAGACTAAAAAAATGGCATGGAGAGATAAATGTCTTTAAATCTGTTACTAGAGGGAAAAATATGTGGCGTTTATATGGGATTTCTAAGCATAATTAGTCTATATGTTCTTTCTATTTTCAACCTGTAGGTGGCCACCACAAGCTACACTTATTAAACAACTCATTAGGAGCATTTTCAATACTGTCATCTTCAGATAATTAGCAATTTATTTAAATAACCAATTTCTGTAGAAATAATTGCCATGAAATGCCCTGAACCTACTTTTTTATAAACTATAATAAAAGTGTTAAGATAATCCCTGACATTTGCAAATGCCATTAGTTCACCTTTCCTTTTGATAGTCCTATGGCATTATGTTTAAACAATTACCCGATAACACAGCAGTTTAATGAAACAGTACAGTAAGCACATTCTTCAATATGGCCAGTGAGGACATTCAGATCTAGAAGGAAATCCAGTGTGCAGACACGTTTACACAGAGAAAAGGCACACAGCCAAGAGAAAAAACATTAATGAAATAAGTACATTATTGTTATTTCCAACTTGGTTTAGTTTTCACAGTAGATGCTCCAACATATGTACTCTCTTTGGAAATAAGAATGGAGAGTTCTGTAAATTGACTCATGTAATTGGCTTGTGAAAATTAAAAACATATGAATATATGAATATGTAAAATATACTCATCATATTATTTGTTCAGTAACCTCCGCACAAGAGAAAACAAGCAGGGAATTTTTCTTTCATTTTTAAATATTTAAGTATGTTTTTACTTACAGAATGGTGCAAATTTTCAAAGTAGACATATCAAGCAAAACTAGAAATGGTTTTTAGATCTCAGCTGGTATTTAACATTTAAAATGGACGAGTTTTTACTTTTGGGTTCTTCCTTGCTGTTCAGCTCTCTACTCCACTAAAAGGGCTCAGGCAATGTTTCTGAGTTGCCAGTAATAAAATTCTTAGAGGCTTTCATAATTTGTAAGCTGTTGCCTTTCATATGATAGAACAGAATTAGCATTCGAAGCTAATGGTGATATTATTTTATGGTTAAAATGAAATAATTTGAGATTCCACTGAGTACTAGTTGCTTTGCTAAATTATTCATACCTTGTGTAGATCCTCACAATAGATCGCATACGCATTATCCCCATTGTACAGATAAGGAAATTCAGGCTCAAAGAGGTTAAATGGTATGTGCACATAAGAAAGGCAGGGTGTGTGGTAAAATGATGTATTACAACAATAAACCAATTAGTATACAATATGACATTTTAATTTGAGGGTCTTCCTTTATTTCCAAATTACCATATGCCTCAGCCCTTCCCAAATAAGTACCTCTGGCAATGCTTTTAGCTTATAACTATAATGAGTTTACCTATAAATACAAATAAATGGGCTATTCTTAAGAACACACATATTTCCTTAGCCAAGAAATTCAGAACCATGACAGACTCAGTGGACGTGGTGTATAAACATTTCTCATGGAATTCTGCTTAAGGAATGTGTAGGGCAAATTGTTATCCTACCAGATAAAAATCTCCCCTGTCTATGTCTATTCAAATGGTTATTTGAGAAGGAGAAAAAGGAAGATTATAATGACAATAATGCTGATGACCAGAACTACATTTTACCCATGGAGAACCCAGAATAATTGAGAAGTGAGCATTTTTCTGAAGATAGCAGGAAAAAAAAAAAACTAACAAAAAGAGTACCTGAATCCACTAGGATCATGTTATTTCTTTTTTTGGAAAACCATGATTTCTTTTCTCTCTGAAATTCTGTACTCTTTTCACTCTGTGGGTGGTTCCATGGTCAGGGTGCCCGTGGAAGCACTTGTCGTACTCTAAAACCTTTGCTTTCATTCTCAGGAATACATTTTCTTTTCACTTTACAATGAATTACATGTGTAAATCTCTGTGCCCTGTGATCAGACTGCATTCCTCAGAGTCTGCTGAAACCCAGGCTGTACAGCAGGCAGTAAGGTTTTGTTCTCTTCAAAGACAGTACTGTGGACAAAGATATCTCCAGCTGGACCCTATCTGAACCCAGAGAACCAATGTTTTCTATAAATTGACTAGGCACTTTGGAAAGGAGGGGGTCTACTGATTAGTATTTGCCCTACAGATTTGTATTTGCCCCCTTAAATATTTGACAACAAAATTTCATGCTAAATTTCAATAGGGCAAAAAATGAGAAATCATTTTCAATCAAATTTATTTGCTGTACCCAGCATCATGTCAGTTGCTAAAAGGCAGCAATAGAGGTGCCTCCTCTTAGTGAGTTTAGAAGGAGAGAAAAGTATGGGCAATGCATCCACATCCTGCTTGTGGGGGGCAGAAGAATTAGAGGACAGTATGAGCAAAGAACACTGAAGAGGTCCAGGAAGGCTTGATGGCAGGTGCAGGACTTCAACTGGGCTCCTGAAAGATGGTCTGGGTTGAGAACTAGGATATTTTTAAAAAATTTTTTAATGTTTATTTTTAAGAGAGAGAAAAAGCTAGTCTGAGTAGGAGAGGGGCAGAGAGAGAGGGAGACACAGAATCTGAAGCAGGCTCTGCACTGACAGAGGAGCCTAATGTGGGGCTTGAACTCAGGAACTGTGAGATCATAACCTGAGCTGCAGTCGGACATTTAACCGACTGAGCCATTCAGGCACCTCGAGGACTAGGATATTTCAAAGCTGGCAAGTGTTGGGGAGAAGGTTAGCAAAACTATAGACGTAGTCATGAACAAATCATGTTTATGAAGCACTTATGTTAATAGCAAAACTAAAGTGGCCTCACAGGTTGGGAAATGGTATACAAAGCATTTAGACGGGGAGAGGTGTTCCCCAGTGAACAGAGGAACAGCCCTTCCCTCATTCCCCCAGTAACCACTATGATATTTTATTTTTAAAAATGCCTTTTAAAATAGGCAGATCTGGCGAAGAATAAACAGGTTTGAATTTCAACAGTGTCTGAACAAAAGATATTATAATATGAAGTAAATCTGGATTTATTTTATTGTTAATAAAAAAAACTTTTAGAGAAAACTAAAAAGAATATATACTGAATGTACATGTCCCTGGCTGCAGCCTTTCTATAGATTATAAGGGTCTTTCCAGTTTGATTATAAAAGTAATGGGCTTTTTATCTCTCAGAAGAGACAAGGGTTATAACTAAAATAGTTAAAATTCCCTTTTCACAATGTAGAGATCTCATGTAATGAAAGAGAATACAAGTTTTACTCCACTCAACATTCAATAACTGCTGCCAGTAATGTAATTTTCATTTTCATAGATGCATTTATACTTTTAATAAACATAAAAAATATTGCAGGAATCTGTAGCATGTATAAAATAGACTGCATGACCAAGCAATTAGGAAAGGGAAAAGAATTTAACACTACATTACTTCAGATAAGTTCTCCTAGAGTACTACCCAGATGGCTTCACTCTCATACTACCCTACATAATGGGGATATGCATCAGTCTTGCAACCTCCTCTATCATACCATGGGCCAGCTACAGGCCCAAACTGGCCATCTATTCTCAACCTGCGCAAATCAGTGTGGCTTCTGGGGCCCTTGATATTCTGGGGCTTTGAACTCTGAGTTGGAATGCTCCTCAGGCAAATGAGTGGTTACAAATGAGTAGCTACTTGGATAACCATGGAGTGAGAAAGGACTAATGGGTCTAATGGATCTACATGGATCTAAATAAAACCAGGTAAAATCAAATAATCTATGTAAAGCAGATACCACGATGATAAGCACATACCAAGTGCTTAATAGAGATTCTAAAAACAATAAAAATAGAATAAGGGAATCATATGAACAACTTTATGTAATAAATTCAACAACTGAAATGGAATGGACAAATTCCAAGCAAAATACAACTAACCAACTGACAACAAAAAACAGAAAATCAAAATAAAAAATAGCCCCATAACTATTACAGAAATTGAATTCATAATAAAAAAAGCATTTTTATCAGGCAAACTACAGGCCCAGACAGCTTCACTGGTATATTTTATCAAACTCAAGGAAGAAATAATACCAGTCTTCTATTAACTCTTGCAGAAGATAGAAGAAACAAATCCCAACTCATTTTATGAGGCCAGCATAATCCTGATACTGAAACCTGAAAAATATACTAAAAGAAAATAACATTATTGGCTAATATCCTTCACTAACATAGACCCATATATCTGTAATAAAATATAAGAAAAACTAATTCAGCAACATATAAAAGAAGTAAAACATCGTAGTCAAATGAAGTTTATCCCAGGAATGTGAGGACAGCTAAACATTTGGAAATCAACTAATTTGTAATTTTTAATTTACCACATTAACATAAAATAAAAGTATGAAAGAGAAAAAGAATGCAGGAAGTACATTTAAGAAAATTCAAAATCCAGCCAGGATCAAAACTCTCAGCAAACAGGAATAAGAGAGATCAGTCTCTGACAAAGGGCATCTAATGAAAAGCATAGGATAAAACATTATCTTTCTTTAAATACTTTGTATATTTCTTTGTATCTTTTTCTATACACTAGCAGTAAACAATCAGCAAATTAAAATTTAACATTACAATAGCACAAAAAAGTAACAAACATGAATAAAGTTGTGGAAGATATGTATGATCTCTACACTGAAAACAACAAAATATTTCTGTGAAAATATTTCTGTGAAAAATCAGAGAAGCTTAAGAAAAAGAAGAGATATACTATATTCATAGGCTGAAAGGTTCAATACCGTTAAGATATTAAATCTCTCCAAATTGATCAATAGATTCAATAAAAGCCAAGTCAAATTTCTAGTAAGCTTTATATGAAGAAACTAAGCTGATTCTAAGATTTATATGGAAATACAAACAATCTAGAATAAACTGAAACAATCATGAAAAAGAAAACAATTCAAGGACACTTTCTCACATCAGGACTTGCTATAAATCTACAGTATCAAGACAATAGTTGAAGAATATAGAACAAGATGAAGTTCAGAAATAGTCTACACATATAAGGTCAATTGATTTTTGACCACGTTACCACATCAGTTCAGTGGGGGAAAGAAAAGTCATTTTAACAAATAGTACTAGAATAAATGGATGTTTTTAAGAAGAAAAAAAAAATCTTGACTGCTACCTCACTTCATAGAATAATTTTTTTTTAAGATTCAAGCTGGATTGAAAATCTAAATATAAAACTTGAAACTATAAGGTTCTTAGGGAACAAAAATAGGACACTATCTTTGTGATCTTGAGTTAGTTAAGCAACGATTTCTTGGAAAGGACATTAAAAGCCCTAACTAAAATTTTTTTAAAAATTGATAATCTCAATAAAGAAGACAAAGTCTAGGAAAAATATATTTATACTCATATATTTGAGAAAGAACTCATACCTAAAATGTATAAAGAACTCCTAGAAAACAATTACAAGATGAATAACTCAATTAAAATGGGCTAAACTTGAGCAGATATTTCAAAAAAGACAACATACAAATGAGCAATTAGTACATGAAAAGTTACACCATCTCAAGGTATTAGAATAACCAAGAAGACTGATAAAACCAAACACTGACAAGGATGTGGGACAAGTGGAGCTTTCATACATTGCTGGTAAGAGTACAAATTATAAAAATCACTTTGAATAATTGTTTGAAAATTTCTTTAAAACTTCTGCATATATCTATCCTATGATTCAACAATTTCATTCCTAGACTATCATCCAGGAGAAATGAAAACAAGGCTACAAAAGTGTATATTCAAAAATGTTCACAGCATCCTTATTTATAGTAGTCCCAAACTGGAAACCATCCAAAGGCCCATCAAGAAGAGAATGGAAATACAACTTGTGGTCAGTTAATTTAATGAAAACTATCAGCAATAAAAAAGACTCACTGATGGTACCTGCAACAACATAGATGGATATGAAAATACCATGTTGAGTGAATGTAGCCAAATGTCTAACACACACACACACACACACACATAGAGGTATGAGAGACAGAATGAATATTATTTCATTTATATGAAGTTTAAGAGCAGTCAAAAAGAAGATATGGTGGTGATATAAGTGTCAGCTGGGAATGGAAGAATTGATTGTCAAGCAATACAAGGAGATTTTCTGGTGTGAAGGAAATATTCTCTATCTTCTTTCAGATTGTAGTTACTACATATGTATACAATTTTTAAAGCTAATTTAGCCAAAAACACAGTACCTATGCATTGTATTGTATGTAAAATATATTTAATTCAAAAAAGATATAAATACATACAAGAAGTCGCAAAAAAGTCCATGACAAAAGTGAGCATTTCCCATTTGGATCCACTTGTAAGAAATCTTTTAATGATCAGATCATTCAAAGACTTCATCTTAAAAAATATGAGAGCACCTTCCCATCTGTAGCTATAAGCTAAATTTGTGAGAAACTGAATCTTCTATTCTAAAGATAAATAGAACTAAAGATCATCATCTGCAGTACATCATGAAAGATAAATCTGGAGATTAGGATGACCCATTGGGAACACTTTTTTTTTAATGTTTATCAACTTCTGAGAGAGAGAGAGAGAGAAAGAGAGAGAGAGACAGCGCACATGAGCAGGGGAGGAGCCGAGAGAGAGGGAGACCCAGAATCCAAAGCAGGCACCAGGCTCCAAGCTGTCACCACGGAGCCCCACGTGGGGCTCAAACTCACAAACTGAGATCATGACCCAAGCCGGAGTTGGACGCCTAACCAACTGAACCACCCAGGTGCCCCAAAGGGGAATACTTTTTATGACAGTGTTGGCCTTCTTAATGTTTGTAATCTCCATGAGATTTTCATGAAAACAATGTTTCTAAAGAAATCACATATATCACTTATAAGGATGTACATGTACACACACACACACACATACACACACACAGAGTCAGTGATAAATCACTAATTGTTAAGAGTAGGACACAGGAAGTACAAAAATGATGAAAATATAAAGACAAGAATTCTGGCTGGACCACAGATCTAAATCACAACCCCTGAATTAGGCAAGCATGCTAAGCACCACTCTGTGTAGAAAGGCACAGCTCCAGCAAGCCACGAAGGCAGTTTGGCCCTTTGCTGACTATTGTACTAAGTAAGACCCCAGAGCCAAATTTCAAAAATGTCATCAAGTGATCACAAATATTGTTAACATAATGGGAGTTTCTGTTTCTGCACTTTATGCCCAAATTGCTATTTGAGTATATCTTTACCTCTCGAAAACAAGAAAAGCAAACACTCAAGGGTGTTACTCCTATTAAAACCTTGTAATCATAAATGTACCTTCCCAGCTGAATCTTTAAGAAGTATTTGGCTTATAGTTTATGTCAAATCTGTGATGGGTTTGCATGCAATATCCTCTCTCTATTTGTTACTTTTCCAATCTTTTATCTTTTCTGATGAAATTTCAAGCTCTTGTCAAATTGAGGTCGTTACTTTGTCGATTGGCATGGATATTTAGGCTGCATTGGCAAGACTGCAACCCTGGATGATTCAGCTCCTTGCCAAATGGCATTTAGCTAACTTCTGCGTGCATGAAAAGGAGACAGCCTATTATCAGGACCAACTTGGTGGAAAAAGGATATATAGTCAGTATGTAATGTACATATCTAAGTAGAAATGTGATGCATATGTTTTTCCTCATTCATAGATGTTCATTCAATTTATATTGTTGCCATAAGTGTTTCATCATCCAAATGCTTAAATTGTGCATAATGTTTCCAAATAGCATTGGGCCATTCAGAATTGAACACTGGGCTTCACAGATGTGCTAAATCCAGTTACAGAGGCATGACTAGAACATGGTTTCAATGCCTCAAGGGGATAGACTTTTTTAGTAACCTTTGCCAGAACTGCTATATATTCTTTTCTCAACAGAGCTCAGAGACTCTTTGTAATTGTGTAGAAGCTGACAGAAATCATATTAGACTATACCAGTCTTTCAAATCTTTTCAAGTATATCTGCAGTGGGTGTAAATAGGGCCAGCAGTCACAATGTATATCTTTTTTCTAACATTAATATTTGTGTTACCCTAGGCAATAAGAAAGAAGGTGTGAGAAATGGCATGCTCAGAGGCAGTAAGTAGCTTAAAAAAGGTCTCCTGTTTACATTCTAGAAGATCATTTATTTATAAACTCCAGAATACAAATCCTGAGACTCCCAGAGTTCTTATTTGTTAGATGCTAAATTGTTATAGGGCAGCTCTTGAAATTTGAAATTTAAAAATGGCAAAGTATTAAAAAGTTTCAGGAAAAATGAAACGTGTCCCATAACTAGCACAAACTGAACCAGAGAAACATGTTTGTGATTGCCAAAAAGGGCTAGCACTCTAAAGACTGTAGGCAAACAAAATGCTAACAAGTTTAATTATTCACAATGGCACATTTATGGAGAGTATAATGTTGCAATCAATAATTACAAGCCCACACAAACAGCACTGTGATACTTCTATAAGGAGTGTTCAGAAGTGAAATAATTTGGAATTTGAAATCAATAGCATTTATAGACATTGGAAAATGTCAAAAGGAAAATGGATGCCTGTATTGGTATCCTTTCTGGAATATTCTTACTACCCAGAGTTTCATAATTTCTTAAAAGATTTCTGAGTACCTGAAAGCAATAGCTAATATTTGCCCATTCAGTTCTCAATTAATTCTTTCAACAGGTTTAGATTTGTCAGGGAGCTGCTTTATTTATTTATTTATTTATTTATTTATTTATTTCAGTTGCAAGTTTGTATTTAAATTCCAGTTGGTTAACATATAGTGTAATATTAGTTTCAGGAGCAGAATTTAGTGATTCATCACTTACATACAACACCCAGTAGGGAGTTGCTTTACATACAGGAAGTGACAAGTCTTCATGTGAACTAAGGTTTTTCCAGGCTCTGCTCTTTAGTCGATGTCCCTTCCTCTGGCTTCTCCCCTTCACACGTTTCTTGGCCTCCTACCTGACACGTTCATTTCCTTCACTTCCCATCAGTCTTCATTAGCCTTCAAAGTTAAAGGCTTTGGCACAAATACTTTCTACCACAAGATACTACTTTGGTAAATTCTTAAATTAAAATACTTCTTATAATTAAAAACAGAAGAAACTGGGTGAGGGGTATATGGAAACTCTATGTACTAACCTTTCAACTTTTTTATACATCTAAAATCATTCCCAAAACAAAAAGTTTATTTAAAAAAAATTTTACCCCTATACAATACTTGGATTCTTTCTGCTTTTATAAAAATGTCCATTTCCTATATTATTTGGTGAAAACAATAACACAAACTTGTGAGTATTAAAAATAGTTTTTTAACATAGTTGTTTCTATTAATTGCCATTTCTTACTATGAAATAACAGAAATATAATAGCATATTTTTATCAAACTGCCTGAATGTGCAAAGCACTCTATTAAGGCTTCTGATTTTGTTTAAATCTCACAAAATCCTTACAGCTATTACTTTTGATGCTGAAAATAGCAAAATATCTTGCCCTTGTAATAGTAACAGGAAGACCTTAGATTCCACCCAAATCTGTTGATGCCCAAATGAGTGCTGTTTTTCACATTGCCTTGCTTCAAAAAGTTAGTATATATATTCACACCAATATGGTTCCAGGCACTGGACTAAGTTTTATATTTGTCAGAGCAGTCAAAAATAACCCTGCAAACAAGTTATTAGCCCTAAAAACCAAAGAAAAAATCCTGCTATTTTCTAGTGAAAGTTGTTCTAGTTATGAAAGTTTATTTCACTGTCAACCCTAGTCTTTGCTGACATTTCTTCAGGTTTCTGGAAAAAAAAGATGTATTTAACCATTTCTCTATTAATGGAATGATGTCCACTCATCTTATGTATCACCAAATTACCTATCAACTGAAAAAGAAAGAGCATAAAATTTAATTTCAGGTTACTCCAGAAACTATGGCAACCAGGCTGTTTGGCAGTCAAAGGGTTTAAAATCTAGATTAGATAGATGGATATATTTACATATTCACTTTTACATTAAACAGAGTGGATGACACATCCCTGTATAAAACCTATTATTTAAACACTTCAAGTGCAAAGTGTTAAAATAAATGGCTCATGACTTATGAAGTGTTAAAATAAACGTTTATTTCAACACTATACATGTCATAAGCCATTTATTTCAACACTTTCTACTTCAGAAGACGCACTCAGACAAAAAGGAAAGATTTCATTTGCTGTAACTATGTCAAGAGGGCAAGACACAGAGAATAAAATGAAAGTTTTGATGCTAGAGCACTTGGTTTGGAGTGGCTGGATCAGAAGGTATGATGGGGAGGTTGAGGGTTCACACCCAGTAAAAGCTCTGTGGCTATGGTAAGCTCTTCATCAACACCACCCACACTGGCTTCATTTAGGCATCACAATTATCTTACCCAATTTTGAGGCTTCAGGGCATGCCTGAGCATTAAGTTGCAAATGAAACGTACTGGTTGGGGTATTTCTACAAAGAAAACATACGCTTTGTCTCATGTCTCCATTTATTAGTAGAACCTGATGTAACTCATTAGGAAACAAAGCTTCTAAGAATAAAGTTAGAGCTTCATAAGTACATTAAGTGCACTTCTTATACACTTATCTCTGTTCTAAGTGCTGTATAAATATTAATTAGTTCAATCCTCACAACAATTTGGGGAGGTAGGTATGCTTATTTTTGCCATTTTTTTTTTTCAGATGAGAAAACTGAGGTATAGGATGGCTGCATAACCCAGGCAAGGGAAACTAGTAAGTGGTGGCACCAGGATTTTAACCCAAGCAGTTAGCTCCAGAGTCTCCACATTTCATCCCGGCACTAGGCTGCACCCTTTTAGAGACAGAATAACAGACTGTTTTGTCGCATGGTCTGGAAGTTATGTCCACTTGAGAAGTTGCCAAATTCCTCACTTCATTTGCAGGGCTAGCCCAAATGGATGAAAATTTCTTTCCTTTGTCTATAAGATCTCCACATAAAAGGAATTAGTGATGTTTCTACATGAAATTAGTAATGACCAATTACAAATGATAGCTGATTATGCATTCTTTCAATTTTGCTTATTTTAAGATTTTATTTTCTTAAAAATTGTTGAATGTCTATGGTTAAAAGGAGAATGTCTGATAGTAACTCAATTATTTCCTTCCAGGATGTCTGTCTCTATGGCCTCCTGATAAAAATTCTAGTAAATGTTTCCATTTTCAAGTAAACCCAGTAACCGTATACTTCATATTCCAAAGCTCTCTCTGGGATCTCTTTCATGAGGCCACTAATTCCATCCACCAGGGCTCCACCCTCATGACCTTATCACTTCTGAAAGGCCCCAACTCCAAATATCATCACACTGGGGGTTGGGATCTCAATATATGAATTTGGGGAGTACACAAACATTCAGTCCAATAACACCAGCCATTCCCTTTGGCAATATGAAGGCCAAAAATTGGTAAAAAGAAGTTAGGAGTCTGAGACATATGAAAAACATATGTTTAATATATCATAATGAAAAGAAAAATTCTGAGATAATTCATTATAGGGATATTTGGCATTTCAAAAGAAGAAACTATACTGTAGCAAAATTGTTAAATGTACTAAACAAAAAAGAGGCATAAAGGCATAAATATCTTGTTATTTGAATATAAGTTACTTCAAATAATATAATTTTGATAATTATTTATCATATACCACATATACTAAAAAATTGAGATCTATCTTTTTATAAATGACACCTGATATTTAAGGATTATTATTGAGAGAAAATTTTGATTTTTACTACTAGAACTAAAATAAGGACTTTGTGTGTGTGTGTGTGTGTGTGTGTGTGTGTGTGTATACATATATATATGTCTGAGTGTGAAAATTTTACACTTTCTCTTCAATGTAGGGACAGTTCTATACCATCAACTGGAAAGCAAAATTTGAATCAAAAATAAATTTAAACTATACATTTAAAGTATTCAAGTATTTTCATCTATTAAATCAATAGACACTTATCAAATGCTAACTATAAAGCAGCTACTATAATAGCATTCATTTTTGCTCACCTTAAAAGCCAACAAGAATTTTAATTCAGTTTTTCTGTCCTCGTCCTTTGCTCATATCTGTTCAAAGTAGGCTAGCCAGACTAAAATAAGGAAATGATATGGACCCCGGCACATTTAATTCAAAGCAAAATTTGAACTAAAAATAAATTTCAACTATACATTTAAAGTATTCAAGTATTTTCATCTATTAAATCAATAGACACTTATCAAATGCTAACTATAAAGCAGCTACTATGTTTAGAGGTGATGATATAATTTATTGTAACACATGGTAATGCCTGCAATAAAACCTGAGTAAGTGACCATCATAGCTCAGAGGAAGTTGAGTACACTTTGGTTGGACCATCTTTAACTGAAGATGATATGAGCTAAGTCTTAAAGGACAAATAGCATTTTAGAAGGCACAGAAGGCAGACATAGGAATCACAGAACTACATAAGCAAAAGAATAAAGATCTAGAAATGACTGGAAAATCAGGTGTGTAATAAGGCCTAGAGTAAAGAATAGATTAGGAAGGACAAGAAGGGGACGAGTCTGGATGGAAAGTATGACAGGAAACTTTGTGAGCCGCATCTCATTCTACTTTCTGTCCCAAAATGTCTGCTGATGCAGCAAGAGCCTACCAGACCTATGCAAACATAAAGGCTTGGACTAAGTCAAGGTTACAGAGACAGGAAATTAAAAAGTTCAGATTAAAAAATTCAATCACATTCAAAGGTGGACTATACAGAACCTGTGACTAATTAGATGTGCAGAGTAAGAGCACTGGAGGTACTAAGAAGACTCAGAGGTTAATATCATTAACTATAGTGATTTTTAAGGTTTGTAGAGGATAATACACTTGAATTTGGGTAAGTACCTGAGATTATCTAGGTGGAAATATCTGAGCTACGTAAGAACATGAAATATAGCCCATTATTTATATTTAGGTTTGCTGTGCATAGAGTCCTGTATAACTGGTATTCTGTAAGTGTCTTATTTACATACAGTAACCTAGATCTGAAAAAGCTTGAGACAGTGTTGACTACTGGAAAGTATCTGCTAAAATGTTGTCCAACTGAAAAACCATGTGTGATCTTTAGAGTCATAAAACTTTGGTATAAATTCTGCTTTCCTCTTAATAACAACTGTAAGCTGGATATTAATCACTCTAAAAATACCTATCTCATAAGGTTGTTGTAAGAATCAAATAAAATATTGAAAATTCTTTGAAATAGTAAAAGGGTTACACAAACATTAGCTACCACATCATTTTAAAAGTAGTTTTGGAAACTGATGGATATATAGCAACATGGATTCTGAAGTTTCTGATGATGAGGATGATGGTAGTGATGGAAGTTAATATTTACTGCCTTATTATGTGTCAGTTAGATTTTTAATTATTTCTGCAATTTGTATCTCTTAATGATGATGGCAGAAGTTGAGTAATAGACCAGGGAACTGAGGACCAAAGCATTCAATCAAAGTGGGGTAGTGACTTAAGGCCAGTAGATGAGATCAGGTGGCATAAATTGAGGCAAAGTCAGTGCAAAAAGCCACGGTAGTAAAATGAAGGCAAGAACTTCAAAGAACGGTGATTGATGACTGTATAATCACAATTTGGAAGAAGTAGTAAAATAGTAAAACAATTATATTAATAGCATTCATTTTTGCTCACCTTAAAAGCCAACAAGAATTTTAATTCAGTTTTTCTGTCCTCATCCTTTGCTCATATCTGTTCAAAGTAGGCTAGCCAGACTAAAATAAGGAAATGATATGGACCCCGGCACATATAGATAGATAGGTATGTACACATATTTCTACATATATATAAAGTTACCTTTCACCACTGTCATTCTTGGCAAATAAAACACTATAATCATTTTATAGTTGAATGGCATATAATGCAATGAAAGTTCTTCATAGGAAAAAAATATTATGTTTTCACCCTTTTACTTTCTTTAGCAGTGATTAGTTCCAGAAATATAAGGTATCATCACTTCTCAAAAAGCGCTGTAGGTTATAAGATTGCTTTTCTGAAGCTGGCAACATGTAATAAATGTGCTTTATTCCTAAACATCAATCAGTTTCAAGAATGGCAGTTGCTTGCAGAATGGTAATAATAGAAATAGTCAGCTAATAAGTACTATAGGCATTAAAACACTGGATGACAGATGTGAAGACTTCTTGTTATAAAAGAACATTCTCTTATATAATTATGGTTTTATAACTAGTTACATCAGTTTCTAAATATTTGGTTTTTAAGATTTCTGTATCTTTCTTGTGACGAACTTATATGGCAGTGTTCTCTACTGACATAGGAAATAAGATATAGAGGGGCATCTGAGTGCCTTAGTTGGTTGAGCGTCTGACTTCAGCTCAGGTCATGATCTTATGGTTTGTGAGTTTGAGCCCTGCGTTGGGCTCTGTGCTGATAGCTCAAAGCCTTAGGTCTGCTTCAGATTCTGTGTCTTCCTCTGTCTCTCTGCACTTTCCATACTCACGCTATGTCTCTTTCTCTCTCTCTCACTCTCTCTCTCTCACACACACACATAAATAAAGAAACACTAAAAAATTTTAAAAATAATATATAGAAATCTATTTCAACGTTTTTTATTTATTTTTGGGACAGAGAGAGACAGAGCATGAACGGGGGAGGGGCAGAGAGAGAGGGAGACACAGAATCGGAAACAGGCTCCAGGCTCCGAGCCATCAGCCCAGAGCCTGACGCGGGGCTCGAACTCACGGACCGCGAGATCGTGACCTGGCTGAAGTCGGACGCTTAACCGACTGCGCCACCCAGGCACCCCTATAGAAATCTATTTCAAAAAACTATATGAAAGTATTTTGGATAGGTGTGGATAGTCGGTTATTTAATGTGAAGAGCACCTCCATTTAAATAATTACCAAAAGTGTGGTTTAGAGCATTTTAATTTAATTGCATTTAGTTTAATTTGCAAAAACCTGGACTGGAAGTAAAAATATTTGTGATACATCTTACAATTACCCTAAAGTTAAAATATTTAAGCAAATATTATGAAATAGCTATGTGAATATATAGAAGCACCCCATTAGTTCCCCTTCCTTTTGTGCATGTATACACACACACACACACACACACACACACACACACACACACACACTTTATTGTGTGTGCAATTGGGCTTTAAAAAATGTTTTTCATTTTCAAAAGCAAAACTTCATTTGGTGTCAAATACATAGAGAAATTAGCTCCCTAACCTAAATGGAGTTATATTTTGCTGGAGAGAGAGTTTGTAGACTGCACATAACTATATCATGTAACACATCTAAAAGCCCAAGAAACATAGTGGACACTTTCAGAGCAGTTCAGGGAGTGGGTGAGTTTCAGGATGTACTTGAAGAAGGTGATCATCAAAAGAACAAAATCAGATAAGTGAACCTCAGGCATTCCCAACTTCAGAGTGTTTTGAAACAAGGTATGTAAGCGAGAACATATATACTGATTTTATGGAACAAGGAGAAAAGTCTTCACCTGGCGTAAAGAACCTGTAAAACAGTCACTGAAATGTAGAATGGAATGTATGCAGATGGTGGAGACTTAGTCTAGAATCACTAAGACGTGTGACAAACAGGCCCTTGGCAAAATGCACACCATTTTCTTTTTGTGTAGCACTGAGCAGACTTTGAAGGGGATTTTAATATAATGGCAAAGGGAGAGAAAGGGAAGGGGAACTAATGGGGTGCTTCTAGATGCTGGGCACTGTGATGGACAACTTTGACTCTATGTATGTCATCCTTATGATTATACTTTATTATTAATGTATGTATTTGAAATCATATCAGTTTAAAAGTATTTTAGAAATCCAACTGCACAAAAATGGAAAGATTTAATACCAAATGACACTTGCCAGTGAGGATCAAGTTATGACAACATTCTTTTAGAAAGAGATAGAAAAAGAACATATGTACCACCAAAGAGCCAGTTTTCATCTCTCACCTATCTTGCCATAGGAAGGAGGAAAATGAGAAGTGAAATTGTGCCAAATGGCTATTTTATTTGAAGAAATAAGCTCCATTAGGTAGTTCCAGAGTTACTTCTGAAGGTCACAGTGGGTATGAATTTACTGGAGAAGATAAAATGGTGTTCTTAGAATTGAGAAGCAAGACCAGATGGGGCATTTGGCATGCACTCTATCCTTTATCCCTCATAATCTCTCTAGGAGGCCTGATTTGGGGTATTATCTTTAGTTCACAGTGAAGATACAGAGGTCATCAGCTGGTAAGTATGGTTCTAACCTTCAAACTCAATAAATTCTTTGCATCATTTGTGTGGCTTCCACCCAGCAACTCTTGAAACACTGAACTAATTTGCAGTTTCTTGAGATCACATTTATTTATACCTCTGTGTCATTTCTCTTCTTATCCCCACTGTCTGAAATGTTATTCACCTTCTTCTATTCATCCCTTAAGTGCCACTCAAAATATTATATCATTTGGGGGCCTTTCTGGATTATCCTCAATACCACATTACTTCCTTTTTGTTCCCTCTAGCACTGGGAGAACATCACCTTGAATGATAACAATACACCCATGACTCTTCTATTGTGGTTTGAGCTCTGTACAGGTATAGGAAATACCTAGTTACTACCGTGACTGTGGGTATAGCTATGGGAAAGGAAGTAAGAGTAGGCATGGCCAGAGTTTCTAAAGCGTCCTTGAGTCAGTTTCTTTATAGGTTAAACAGGGCCAGTGAAAGTACCTACCTCACAGAGTTAAACAACAAACTACAGGTAAAATGCCCACATAGAGTCTGTAAGCCCTTAATGAGTGCTACTTTCTAACTACCACTACCAATACCGTCTTTATTCCCAGTTACTTATAAAATTTATTTCTCAACTTCCTGAAAGATTGAAAAGGTTATATTTTCCTCTAAAACTTGAAGACAATTTTACGTTCTATAAATACTATTATCATCGGAAGATTGCCATTTGAGTTTTAGGAATCATGATGAAAAATAATATGTATTTCTTTTATGACTAATATTTTGTCTTAACTTTTGATCAAAGCCTTTAAAGAACTAGCAATTTGGGATGTGTTTACTTTTCCCTGGAAAATACAGAAAGGACAATATCATTCTTTGTATTTCTCTTTGCCTTTCAGGAGGTGGGAATTATAAGACATTTTCTGGTAGAAAAGATAATATCAGACTTAGGTATACAGTCAGTTTTATTCTTGATCCATGCTGGGAAAGAAAACAATGAATGTTACACTTCATTTATAATTTCCACTGTGAACATGATAAGGACTGGTATATTCTGAAATCAAATTAATCCACAGTTGCAGCATTTAAGATACAGTGAAAATCCCTAATTCAAGTGTACAGTATCACCTATAAAGCCAAAATAAATGGGGTAAGATAAGAGTTCTCAATCTTGGGTTATAGTGTCAATGCAAGACTTGAGCTGTGTTAATTCAACAAGCTTGATCTTGATTGCCAAAGCATGCTTGTCAATATTTAGCTCCCAGGGGGCATGTCAGGGGCCTTTACAGAAACTAGCTTAAATACAAAATACCATAGCAGGATTTGTGATCCTTTTCCTAACACTCAGATTAAACTGCTGATTTTTTTTCTTTTAGCTCTTTAAAGTAGGAACGTGTTTTCCATACTTCTGCAGTAAAAAGAGGAAGAGAAATTGCATAGAAGAATTGTAAATGCTGTTATTAGGATTTCTTGAAACCCAGATAAAATTCTGTCACATGAAATCACTGTACAGCTTTACCTGAGGTTTGAAATAACCATTTCCCTACCCTGATCATAATATTGAAAAAAAGTTGTAAAAAATGTTAATCTATATTCAGAAACAAATCTAATGCAGATAAGATGATGGATACTGACTCCCATAAACTTAAAAACAAACAGTTCACAATTTTATTAACTCTACACTTAGAATCTTCTGCTACAACAATGCTGTGACGTTTCATTAAAAGTTTCTGGAACCACTGTTCTTCACACTTAAGAAACTATAGTGAGGATCATTCTTATAATGAAGAAAACCTACACCCTCAATAGTGATTAAGAATAAAGTGATATGAAAAATAATTATTTTTTCTAAATTAATACCTTTCTCTTTGCTTGCCTGACTTTTCTGGCTTAATAGATAATGGATTAGAAATGTACATTTTCCTTTCTATTTGGCCTGACAAAGCATTCTATAACATTGGGTATAATGAAGATTATGACAAAAATAAAAATAAAAACAAAATGTCAAACACTTATCTCAAATAATTGAAAAATTAATCTTTTCATTTGGCGACCAAAATTTTTATAATCTTAAAGCTTTATAACATGACTGAACATGACTTTGATATTACCAGCTTGGTTTTTTATCCAAAATAATGGCTAACATGCAATCAGACTGACACTAAAACAATGAGTTCAGGCTGAAACAACCAGAAGAACCAGACCATGATCCAGCTATTTTTGGTTAGCTATAGATTGCTCTGACTGGCAATTCTGATTTTTAATACATCAGTGGCAAATTTCTCAGTCTATACATTTCTGAATTGAAAACACCAATGATTTCATTGAAACAATACCAGTTTTGATTTATCATCTTGTTTTACTAAAGTAAGACAAATGTACAAGGTATGTTCTTAAATTCTATTTGAACTTTTATGTGGTGATAAATTTTCCTGTCATTGTCCCTAACTTAAGCTTCCTAAATGTCAGCTGACCCTTACAACTATTATCATATTTTATGTATAAGAAACAAGGTTCAGAAGGATCAAGCAAGCACAATCCAATACCATAAAGCCAACAAATATTTAAACCAGGACTTGAACCTGGGTCTACTGATAACAACCTTGGTGCTCTGTTTCTAGCAACACATCAGAGATTTCTCGATCAAGGCAAAACATGCTGACCCTTCTGGACCTAAAAATGTTTCTATTTTTAGAGAAATGTTATTCTCTAGCATATGTCAAAGATTTAGTAATGGGAAAGACAAAATCATAGTTTTCAGTTATATTTTGTCCTGTCTATTCTAAGAAAACCATGTCAATCTCCCCCCAATGGATAATAATGGGGAAGTCAGTTTTTATTCATTATCCCTTTTACCCCTGGACACTGTCTTATTGGTTGCTGGGACTCCTACTTATGAATTACATCATCCTACTCTTATTGTTCACCACACTCTTGCCTCACTAGAATTTAAAGTTTGGAAAATTCCTAAAATCATGGTAGTAGGTCTTTTGCATGCCCTTTTCCCTCTGCCTGGTTCCCTAAGTACCCATAGTATTGAATGACTCCCACCTTTTTATCATACAAGTCGCAGCTCAACTGTCATTTCTCAGAAACGCCTACCCTGAGCCCCAATCGAAAGCTCCACCCCTTTCTTCCTCTATCACAATTATATCACTTAGTTTCACTATTTTCATAGTAGTTAGAAGTATCTGAAATTATTATCTATTGTTTTTCTCCTCTCCCTGCCCTTACCACCTGTCCTGCTGATTGTTCAAAGTCTATGCTCAAAGTCTAGAACAGTACCTAGCATATGGTAGGCACTCTTATGTGTATATTTTTAATGGATAAATAATTGAATCAGGGTCTCTTTAATATCCAGAATCAACACATTGTTTTAAGAATAACATTTGCCTTTATAAACCCTATCTCTGGGGATTTGAATGCGGCAGAATTTGTGTCACTGCGATGCATAAATATTGTCTATTTTCTATTATGTAGAGGGAGAAAGAGTGGGCGTGTGCACATGAGAATGAGTGGGGGAGGGGCAGAGGGAGGGACTCTTAAACAGGCTCCAAGTTCAGTGTGGAGCCCAATGCCTGGCTCCATGCAGGGCTCCATCTCATGACTGTGAGATCATGACCTGAGCCGAAACTGACTGAGCAACCCAGGTGCCCCTATGGTGTAGGTTTTTTATATCAATACTGATTATGAGATAAACCTGATATTTAACCTTGTCATCAAACTTTCAAACATATTTTTTCTTTAATTATTCTATGTCTCCTACTGACTTGCTCAATTTCAAACGTGGAACCCATCAACTCAGAAGTCAGAACATTTTGTTAATCTCCACTTAAATGATCAATTTTCTAAGAAAACTCCATTTCTTTATTGTAGCATAAGTTAGATTCCTCTCTTCAGAATTTTATAAATTAAACATTCCATATCAAATGTATTCTACAACATTTTTATTGAGGAAAAGTAATATACTGTGCTTCTAGTAAAAGTAAAAATTACTTTTAAGTCATACGAATTTAGACAAATAGTACTATTGAATGAAGTTATTACCAATTACCAGATTTTTTAGATAAAAAGATGGAGATATCCAGAACTAAAGAACTTAATCTAAGTTTCCCAAGTATTAGCTCATAATAATTTTAATAGAATATGAATTTCAGAGAAATACTGTGCTATAAAATCTGTATGATTCGTCCCTCTGAGTTCAGAAGGGCATTAATAAATGTCCCTAGGCAGCAACATCCACTTGGCTTAGCATGTCACAGGAGAATATCAGCCAGGGAATGAAAAATAGTGCAGTTGTGCTCAGAATGCTCAGCTGTCAGGAGAAGAACACTCTGCACATCGACAGAGTGCACAGGGAGCATGAAGGCAGAATCTAGGAGTGCTACCCAATACCCAAATAAATAATATAACTGTAGCCTGCAGTTAAGGATCTTGGATAGTTGGTCTTCCCTGAAATTTAGTTTGATACTCCAGTATACCTTGTCAAGTGACCTCTGGTGGATTTGTAATTTTCTTTATATCTTATGTGAATATTTCAAATGAGTGCTACATCATCTAGTCCTGTCCCTCCCTTTAGCAGACTAGTAAGAAACAAGAGTCTTATTTAGGTCAGAGTAATTTATCTGACCCACAGCAGAAAGTTCCTGAAGAGCTCAGCATCTTAGCCCAAATGCTGATTTAAAAAGAGAGTATGGGAGTTGGGAACACAATCTTTTCTCTTTGATCTGGGATAAGCCTTCAAGGCAGCCTGAAGTTGTAGGTTGCAGAGGATTATATTCCAGATCATTCTTCAATTTTGGTGAGGATAAGAAGGCTTAAGATCTGATTTCATGTCTGTCAGTTTTGAGGAAGTGTAGAGTTAGAATCCAACTTTACAAAACTCCATAGCCAGTCTGAAAGATCAGGTGGCATATTCTTTTTTCAGCTATGTGCTTTCTGCTAAGCCACTAAGGAGAAGCTCTATTGTTAGTGAGAGAGTATTGTACTTAACATCACACCAGAATCCTTTTATTCTGACCCTCATTAAATGAACATACGTAGACAATCATCTCCCTTCTCTGAATCTTGGTTCTCTTATCTTGAAATGTTCACCATGATTCTTTAGAGGATTAAATGAGAGGAGAAACATGAAAGCAAAGGAGCTCAGAGTACCACATGGCGGCACATCATTTGGCTTTTCTGTCAGTGTAGTTAGCAGAGCACAGGATCCCTACTTACTTGTTGGGGGAGCTCAAAATTTGTTCTTGGGGCAAAGATGACACCAAGCAGAGACTTGACTCAGCAGTCAGCTTTCCCTGGGAATAGCCGCCATTAGCCCCTCAAGAAGAATATATTTGTCAACAGCTCCAGCTGGCCCCACCCCACTTGCTCCAAAGGCTAGATCTCTCAGTGCCTAATGATAAATTTTAACTTGTGAGCTTTTTTTTTTTTTTAATCTAGGAAACCTAGGCATATTATGTAACTATTACGAATGACAACCATGAAGAATTTCTAATGGCATGACAAAATACTTATGATGGTATAATTTTAAGTGAAAAAGAATGAGAATAAAACTGAATATACAGTGTTTTTCTATGATGATAAAATTGAAATTGTTTGTGTGTACATGCACACACATATACTAAAGGTGAATAGTGACTAGATCCATATGTTAGAATAACTGGTGATTCTTATCTTCCTTTTTATGTTTATTATCCCTATAAAAATTTTCTATAACTTCTTTGTTGGTAATAATTTAGATGTGATAAGTCCATTGAGTTTGAGATTATTACAATGTGGGATAATATGGTATGAGGGCTACTCGTATATTACTGGTGGCCTTGTCACTCACTGCCTAAGTCTCTTCCGTTTTCCTAGCCCAGTTGGGACCAATGTGTGGATGCAATTTCTGCCATCCAAGGGTACTACACCTCCTGCAGAGAAAGGAGAAGCATTTTAGGTCTTTCCTCTGATTGTTGCCTTTTACCATTATGCTTGCCTGCTGTAATGTGTATTTATTCACTGCATTAAGCAGCTTGGGCTGCCATAACAAAATACCATAGACTGGATGGCCTAAACAATACAAATTTATTTTTATAGCTCTGGAGTCTGGGAAGTTCAAGATAAAAGTGCCAGCTGATTCAGCTCACTCCTTGGGAGGCCTCTCTTTTTGGCTTTTAGTCAGAAATCTTTTAACTATGTCCTAACATGGAAGAGAGAGAGCTCTAGTGTCTCTTCTTCTTCTTAGGGGGGCATCACCCTTATGACCTCATTTAACTTTTATTACCTCCTCACAGGCCCTATCTCCAAATGTATTGGGGGTCATGGCTTCATCATATGAATTGGGGTGGGGGGGATATAATTCAGTCCAAAGCTGAATAATTTACTTTAAACTGAGCCATAAATACTCAAATGTAAGATGAACTGTACCTCCTAAAACTTATCCCTCTGAACAGAGAGTTACCTTATATTCAACATCTTAAAGTCTTTCAATTATGTAGTACTCTCTGAATAAACTTATATCTTATTTTATTTTTTTAATTAAAAAAATTTTAATGTTTATTTATTTTTGAGAGAAAGAGAGACAGAATGTGAGCAGGGGAGGAGCAGAGAGAGAGAGAGAGGGAATACAGAACAGGCTCCAGGCTCTGAGCTGTCAGCACAGAGCCCAATGTGGGGCTCAAACTCATGGACTATGAGATCATGACCTGAGCAGAAGTCAGAAGCTTAACCGACTGAGCCACCCAGTCACTCCCTGAATAAACTTATATTTTAAATATATTACTTCATATGATGTTTTGGATATTTAGGTATTTATCTGATAGAATTATTTTAAATAATCAGGAAAATAAAGATAACACTGATTTAATTGTTATTCCAGCATAATGGGGAAGGACCTCACAACTAAATAGGCTGGATATTAGAATAAAAGTCAATTTAAAATTTAAAAGTTGTCAAAATCATAAATATATCTTTATATGATTAATAAGAAAAAAAGTCCAAAATCGAAGTGAATTGGCATTTGTAGCTTGATATAAAATTTTCACTCACAAAATCATATATGATTTCACAAACTATTTTATCTCAAATAACTTAGATGAAAATAAATATGTCTTTGGGAAAACTGTATTGGAAAACTATAAAAGAAGTTTCATTACTGAGAAGTCAGTTATTGATGATATGTATATAAGAGCTTGAATAAAACTGTTCATGAAATGAACAGGGAAAAAGATGATCTCCAAATTAACATTATTTTGTACACAATGCAATTTTATGTATGGATGGATAAAGAAATTAAGATATTAAATATTATTAATAGGTATTTGAAAATTATCTTCAAATTCATAAAATTTATTCATTCAAATTGGCCGAAAACTGTGTTTTTTTCCTCAATTTTCTCACTGGAAAATGAAGATTGTCTTATAATCATAGGTACCTTGTATTTGGACATTCAAATTACCTGACACTCAATCCACAAAAATTGCAGTGTGTGAACTATATATATAGTAGTGCTTAACACTAACTTTGTGGGTATTTATATTGAAATATTGGAGATATATGCTCATCTAATGGGTAGTTTTCTTCATACCACTTAGCACAATTGCTATTACCTACTAAATGTTTAAGAGTTATTCCTTTACTAGATTACAAGCACCTTCAAGGCCTGGGGCCATAGATGCTTCCTTCACCTCTGCATTCCAGCAGACTGCCTGGCATACATACTTGGACACTCAATGTTTGTTAAAGCAAAGCAGCAGGGGAGAAAAGGAGGCAGGAAGACAACAGAATCCCTAAGAAACCTAACAATCTCCTATTAGGAGTGTGAGCCTCATAAACAATGAGAGAAGGTCTAGCTTTCCTGATGAAAGGATTTGCATCACTGTGGTGCTAAAAGCCATCAGCACTGCACTATAATGTCGGTAGACTCTGTAATCCTTGATCCTTCTTCTTCCTCAAATCTGCCTTCTTGCATATCTGAACCAAATGCTGACATTCCTCATATTCGAGATACTCCTTGGGGTTACATCATGGAGCTCCAGAAGAATCTAATTAAAATATATAATGCATTACCTGTGGAAGTTAATTAGCTAAGCCCTTTACACCACTTCTCTTTCACATGGACTTAAACTATGAAGCTGTGAAGGGATAAAACATAGAACAGGCAAATGCTGCTGTGAGACTGAGGCCAGAAAATAGTTGGAATATAAGCAATCACCACCTTAAGGTGGGGCTCGGTCAATAAATATCTGGTTCAACCGAGGAAAGGCAATAGGACCCTTGGAATCCATCTGCTAAAAGAGGAAATAAAAGTGCAAGGGACAAAGAAAGAAATTTTGTCCAGTCAAGTTCTTCAAGACCCAGCCCAACCTATGCTGAACATTTTAAAAGCAAGTTAGTTATGTAAGTCCTGTCATAAACTCTTTCATGTATTTTGAGCAATTTTAGTCAGGAAGATTTCTGTTCTTTCTCTTGTGTTGATTCCCCAAGCATTTATTAAGCACCTACTACTACATACCAGGGACTTGCTAATGGGGTATTATTACTATTTTTTAACGACTAACAGCATTTCTGTGCTGAAAGAACTTTCAGACTAGTCAGAGAGAGATATAAACAAATAATAACCACACAAATGGCAGGTCCTTTGACAGGAGCACACTGGGAGTATGTGGAAGCCCTTGAAGGGAACATCTAATTTAGCTAGAGAGTTCACAGAGAAGATTTGTTTGCACACTGAAGGAAAACTGGGATTTCCCCAGACATGGGAAAAGCAAGAAATAAGAAACCCGGGGCAGAGCAGAGTGGTTCCCTGAGATTGGAACACAGCTGGCTCTGCAGAGGGGGAGCAGGCAGGCAAAATTCCAGCTGGAGAGGGGCTTAGGGGTGAATCTGTGTGCATAAGGAGTTTGAAAATTAAAGAAAATTAGGTGTAGGGTAGAGAATATACAGGATATGGGAGAGAAATGAAGTAAAACCAGGTAGGAGTTTATTTCAGAGTTCCCAGTCAGAACTAAAATGGGGTGTTAGAAGAAAAAGACCAGCTCAGAAAAACTTTAAATAAGTAGGTTTTTTTAGGTTTTAGAGATCAGTCACATCTGGTAATACTTATCATTAGCCTCCCTTTATAATCTTAGAAGAGGCAGTGTGTGTTGAAGGTTGAATTGTAATACAAATCAAAGAGACTGTCATTTTAAATTCAATGTTTTTCAAGAAATCTGCATATTATCCACACTTAGCTGAATTATATTTTGAAAGCCCTGCAAAGCATCAATTATATTAGTTCAGATTAAAACAATGCAGAGAACTAATTACTAGGGCATAAATACACAGACCATTTTCAATTTATTGTCCACTCTCCACATCCCAAAATAGCTGTATTCTCCATTCTCCCACTGGGTGAACCACTGAATCACAGTATTTGAATGGAAAGACTTCCACACTTTGAATAACTGATCTCTAGCGTGCTCCCTTATGATTTAATATTCACTGTGTTCTGTTTCTGAAGTATATTTATATCAATAACCTTAGTTTCATTTGCCCTTATACCACAGTGTTCCTTTTTAAGAGCAAACTAGTATCCCGACATAATTGTGAGCATCTTTAAAAGTGATAAATATTTTTTTCCCTGCAATTTGAACTGAGGGCAACAGATTTCATCAAAGGCAAACAAGCACATTTTTCTTTTAAAAAACCCAAGTTTTGAACACCTATGAAAGGTCTCCATTCGATTTGACATTCAGCCAAGTCCTAGGAAATCACAACCCACAGTCATCTTTACCTCTTTCACTACTTTTTCTCCAACTTTCTACATTTTAAAATTATCTCCTGTCTAAATTAGTAAAACAGATAAAAACATGGCTGTGAGTACAGGCAAGGAAGCTTATTTTTTTGAGAGGGATACATTTAGCTAGAAGCTATTCTGTTGCTTCTAGCTGGAATCTTTATTTACACAACAATTAATCAGCCATGGTATGTCTTTTATCTGAGCAAATGATCAACAACTCTTTCTAAATATGTTAAGGAGTTCATTTCCATCTGAATTCTCCTGACAAATACTAAAATAGATAACCTTAATAAGGCACTAATGAGATCATTATAACTAGTTTTGTCTGTATTTAAAGCACAGATTTAAGATCTTCATTAATGATTAATTACTGGGAAACTTTGTTCGATCCCTTGAGTTATTTTTAAATCTCCATATACTATAATTACATATATTCAATCATAAAACTTTCCATGGTGCTGAACACAGTTGAGCTTTGAAGAAGAGCAAGCATGTTACAAATCTTGGCTGTTTAAAAGGTTAATCTTTAAGTAGATTAATGACATAGTGATCTTTACCCATTTCAACCTTTTTTTGACTGAGGAAAAGATACTACAAGCTATCTCTCTGACCAGACTTACGGGGATAATTTCTCTAAAATATTTAACAACGAGCACCTTGAACTTTCTGATTATAAAGTGTCTATGAAATCAAATAAGTAGCTTGTGGCTTATCACTGGCCTTTATTTTCTGTTGTGTTAAAATAAATAAACTGCACTTTTCCTCATAGGTTTTAGAGGAGAATGGCAATTAATTGAAAAATTATATTTGAGTTGAGATCAATGTGCAAAACTTTCAACCCCAAAGTTACTTGGGAGAACAGGAAATAAAGGGCACTTTGCATGTGGTATCACAAAATCAAAGACAGAAATGTGGGAGCATTTCCTTTCAATAAATATAAAATACGTATTTCAAAAGACAACTTGTAGGTGACTATATTTTAAATTCATGATGTATAATTTTCAGAATTAAATTCCTTTTTATGGCAAATTAGCTAACAGTCTCCAGCAAAGAGATGACTTTTAGAAATGGAATATTCTAACCTGTTGAAGGCTTTCAAAATACAGTTTGCCATGGGCCCAACAAGGCCAGAGGTAAAACTCTATCTTCTGACCCCTGAAATCTTTGAAAAAAAAAAAAAAAAAAGGAATGCAGAAATTTAGAAACTATGCTAAAGGGACAACACTGATATTCATCTATAACTGAATTATCCCCCTCACAAGTTATCAATTTCAATACAGTACAACCACCTACACTATGACTGCAAAATGGCAGTTAAACCTTTAAAGTGTACATCTTTGCTTTTGTGTGTTTACGTCATGGCTTTCAAAAGTGTCGGACAGGGCTGGGGAAAGGTGGTAAGCTATTTACAAATTGGGAAGTCTTCTGCATTTATCTAGGAATATAGATATCGTGGGTATGTGATTAAATTACTTCACCAGTTTTCCTGGAGGATTTCTGTGTTTATTGCTTTTTTGTAAGACATTTATCCAGCTCTCTCAATCCCATTCTCTTTCTTGCATGAATTCACACGTATTAAAATGCAGGTGTCTTGCTTGTCTGATATATGTCATTTGCATTATTTGAAACCCTGCAGCCCCAAAATTTCTTGGTATCTGTATAACTCAGGAACAAAATCATTTAGTAATAATATTCTGGGGATAAGATGATGCCTAATGAAACATATATACAGTAACAAGTTCACAAGCCATCTTTTCAATTTTCCTGTTGAATTTTAGGGGTAAATTTGGAGAAAATATCTATTTGAAGGAAACACATCAACATAGGCTATAAATTATTATTTGATGCCCATTCTGCTCAAAGCATACTTTATACACCATAAAGTTAAGGTCATCTTTACTTTAGAAGCTTCTACTTTAAAGAATAATATAGAGTAAAATAAACTTTAAGTGAAATAAACATTAGCTCAGATACATGTATCTAAGTACAAGGAATTTAGAAAAATATGAACCAAAGCACATATACTCATTAACAATGATGGTAATAATAATAATAGCAGAAAGATCCATTGAGCATTTATTAAGTGCTGCTACACTGGAAAGCTCCATGCGGGCAAGGAGTGATCTGGTGACCACAGTATCCTAGTACGTGGCAATAGCACCAATTAATTATATGCCAGGCAAGTCCCTTCTTTCCTGAAGCTCACAGTCTAAGGAAGACAGACAAGAGATTAGAAGTAGAATACCACATAAGCATGACAAAGAAAGGTACAAACTGCATGGACTCAGGTGGATGGTCTTCCAAAGTGGTTGGGGGAATGTAAGGAAAACACAGATCTGCATTTTGAAGAATACATGAAAGAGCTGTTCTAATCGTAGGCAGTTTTGTAGGTAAGGCAACAAGAGAGAGCTTGAGAGGATATAGAGTGTGAGCAGCCCAGCATGGTGGATCATGGCCCAGGATAGCTGTGAGGAAGAACAGGCTAGGACAAAATCATCCAGGGCCCTGGATGCCAGGATGAGACAACTTTTATTCTGGAATTCTATCCCTTCTTCAAATTCTCATTATAATGCCACATTGCCCACAAAGCCTTCCTTGATCCTTCCAGTGAGAAGTGATTGCTCCCTCCCCTCCTTCTATGGAAGCTTCTTTGAGTTCTTCTTTTGGTATTCATCACATTTTCTATTGCAATAGGTGGTGGAGTAAAAAAAATAGGGGACTAAGATTCAGAAGCCAAGGGATCTACCCTCAATTTTCTCACTGAGCAGTAGTCTATTTGCCCTTAGATCCGTTAACCTTATTTCCTTATCTATAAATTCTGGGTAATAATAATAGTTATATAAACACTTGCCACACAGAGTTCATCAAGTATGTGAGAGTCAGAACATACTCAGAAGAATACTGGGAAATTTGGAAGTATTACTTGGGCTATTTGAGTATATATCACATATTTCCTACAAGAATGTAACAAGATTTAGACTCTGTGAGAGGTGGGTAGTATAGTTTTCCAATCATTTATAAGCCTGAAACCTTGAAGATGCAACTCAATCATTTCTTCTTTCAGAAAACCTTCCTTTAGTCTCCATGGTGAGTTAGTTTCTCATTTTCTCAGTTCACAGAAATCTGCATTGCTAGTATTGTGCTTTCCATATTATGCTTTCTCCTGATCCTCCTCAGCTTCCTTTGCTGGATCCTCCTGCTCTTCCTGATCATAAAATGTTGAAATAATCTTTGGATCCTTTCTTTTCCTTATCTGTATGTAATTTCTAGTTTATCTCATCAGGTCCCAACTTGCTACTGTGTGTATGTTTCATTAGGCATCATCTTATCCCCAGAATATTATTATTAAATAATTTTGTTCCCGGATTATACGTATCCCATGACTTTTAAATATCATGCACTGTTTACAGTACAGATGCTCAATTTATGCATTAAGCAATTCCTTTCTCCTAAGTTTCAGAAGCAAATATCCAGCCAGTGACTGCACAACTTCACTTCTAAGTCTAAGAGACAGAGAACGTAATACATCTAAAAATGAACTACTTATCTTGCCCAGACTCCCCTGCCCCAAAGCTCTTCTTCTCCAGGGTTCCTCATCACTTTAAAGGGCACCAATATTCATTCAGATGCTTTGCCCAAACTCCTTGCAGTCATCTATAATTTCTCTTCCTCTCATTTTCAACATTCAATCCATCAGCCAATCCCACTGACTCATCTACAAAACACATTCTGTATACAACATTCACACCCCTCCACTACCTTCATGCTACAACGCTGCCAAAGTCACCATGGTTTTTTGCCAGGACCCTACATTAGCCTTCAAAATTATCTCCCTGCCTCTATTCTCATGCCTTATGATCCATCTGCTACATAATAGGCATTGTGACCTTTTATTTAAAAACAGAGGTCAGATCATATAGCTACCCTAAAATTAGCATAAAATCCAAAATCTATACAGGGTCTACATGATCTCTGGTTACCCTTCTAATCTCATGATCACTCTCTTTTCTGTTCATCTTACTTCAAATCACACATCCTCACTGCAGTTCCTGAACATCCTGCCATCTCAGGGCCTGCAAGGTGCTTTCTTCTGCAGGTATAGACATGACTTGTGCCCACACTTCATTCAGGATTTTCTTGACCATATTTTCTAAAACAGTGATCACATTTCTCCCTTGTCCCTTATCCAACTTTTTCTTTATAGAATTTATTATTCTATTGTATTAGGTACCTATTTATTTCATTCCTATCTCCTCAATTAGAACATTTCCCTCCATAATGGCAAAGTGTTTATCTACCTTGTTTAGTCTTGTATTCTCGAGCAATTTAAAATAGCAAAGAATTAATACTTATTAGATACATATTCAATGAAAGAGGAAATATAAATACGTTTGAATAACTGATTTCAAGTAATGGATCAATTTAGCATCCAGATGCATTTTGATCAAGATCATGCTCAATTTGTCTCCAATCCACTAATCTTTTCTTCATAATTTAACTGAACATTCATGGGTAATAAGCTTGTCTTCTCGGTTTCCATGGTAAGGCACTTTCTTTAACCCATTTTCTTTGGCAATGCTGATCTATGTATTTAGTTTGCGGTCACCTAGCTCACCTTATGTAGCTCTAATGTGCCATATAAGTGCTTATTTTCACTCATCTCATGATTCAGCCGGGTCCAGGAAATGCAAAGATCAAGATTAAAGAAACTAAAAACACTATTAATTTCTCTTTGGTTGTGGCTTAGCATTTTTCATATTCAGAGGTGTTTCCTTTTTTGTCTTGAACAATTACCTAATGACCAGTAATATCAATAAGAGTTTGCCTACTTCGGGACTTCATGTCAGATAAGAATGTACCAGAAAAGCCAAGAATAATGTCTCAGTCTATAACAGAGCAGTGTTCTTTGAAGTTCCAAATTTAAAAAGTTGCATTTACTACCTAACTGTCCTTTATCATATTATAATTTAGAGCAGGACAGCCAGAAACTCCAGAAGGTGAGTGGACAGGGAAAGAGATGTGCAATTGTTCTTAATAATATTCTAGCCCATGACTAAGCTGTGCTATTAAATGTTCCTCAGTGTTCTTACCTCAATGCCTAGATTTAGAAAGTCACAGAGCAATGCTCCAATTATGCTGAATTATCTAGTGGTATTACTAACCCCCAAGCAAACTTCCTGCTGTTGCTCCCTTCAAAAAGTTTCAAAACTATGTAGAGAAAAATGAGGACAACAAAATGAGGTTAATCTGATGTGTATAATTGGCAAAAAGGCATCATTTAAGAAAGAAACAATGTTTCCTGTCATTTAGCAATGATGCAAAGTGCTAGAGAAATCTAAAATCTGGAATTCTGATAATGCAGAATATATTTTTCTTGTACAAGAAAATGTACTATTAGTTTTTCAATTTTAATTGTGTGCACATGTATACACACAGACATACAAACACACACACGTATACATACATATATATTAAACTCTTACTAAGGCAATGGTATTTCAGAAAAATAGTTTTTCCATAGCTCTTGGTAGACAATGAACTTGAGTTTACGCATGGCAAGAATTTACTTTAAACATAGTATGTGATATATTGAATCTCTAAAATATCAAGGGTCTTATACTGAAATGTTTCAAAGTATTGTTTTTTTATTTATATTAAATGTTACACATACTTTGGTTAAATACTGCAGACTTACCATACCAATATACTCCTTCCTGAAAACTCCACCTAAATGACAGTCAGTAAATCTTAAAAGAAAATAAGCATAAATTAATGAAGACAAAGGGAATGAGGAAGGCATCCGCAGCAGATGAGAAATTTTGGAAGATGAAAAGTAGATTGGGAAGAAGTAACCAATTTAGCAGAAACCTACAACCAGTTACCATGCAGAACTCCCAGAAAGGTAAAGGATCCTGGAACACAGCAGGATGGTGGGAGACAGGGATCACAAAGGGTTGAAAATGGCAAATTGTTTGAGGATGTGTATGTGGAGTCAACTGGACCCCAGGTCCCCTCTCCTACCCTGAGCAATCAGGTTTCCACTGGTCCACTGAAAACCAGAGATTTATCTTCATGGAGGAAGTGTACCAGAGATCCACCAGATAGCAAAACCAGTGGAAGGTTGTGTTTGAGATGACAATGAAAAGTAGGGACATGAAATAAAAGTCTGCATATTAAACACTGAGACTACCACTCACACTCCTTCCCTTTTACATAGGAAAATATGTGCTTGCATGATAGGAGCCTTGACAATTCTTCTGCTGAGAGACTACTTATTCCCAGAGAAAAGATTTCGAGGTATTTAAATTTGTGAGCCTGGGAAAAAGTATAGTTTACCATTTAATCATTCTATGTTTAAACTCTTTAGCTGATAAACTTCACTCATATACTCAGAACTTCCAATCAATTTTTTAGTGCTTCACATTTATTTGTTTGTTTGTTTGTTTGTTTGTTTAGAGGGAGTGAGAGTGCAAGCATGGGAGGGACAGAGGGAGAAGTAGAGAGAATCTTGAGCAGGCTCCACACCCAGCGTGGAGCCCAATGAGGGGTTTGATCTCATAACCATGATCTCATGAGATCATGACCTGAGATGAAATCAAGAATCAGATGCTCAACTGACTGAGCCACCCAGGTGCCCCCTTCTTTTTTAGCTCTGACATTTAAAACTGAATCCAGAAAGAGGGTCCTAAATCTCCAGACATTTCAGAAGGTCTCCTACATGAAGAAGAGAAACCAAACTAAATCATCAAAATAAATAAGTAAATCAGAGCAACCAGAGGTCAAGTAAGAATGAAGGAAAAGTGAAAGAACAAAACCAGTCAATATCCTTACAAAGTGAAAGAGAAGGTTCTGCATTTAAAAGATCATCATGATCATCATGAAAGAAAAAAGAAACTGTTGGAAAAAAAGAAAGAACTGGAAGAAAATTATAACAACCAATAAAAAGTTAGAGGGTTGAAGATGATATAAAAACAATCTCTCAAAAGAAATAACGATAAAAAGTAAAAGACAATAAGATTCAGATAGGAAACAGAGACAGTGAGAGAGAGAGAGAGAGAGAGAGAGAGAGAGAGAGAGAGAATATGACTTTTAAAAAGAATGGAAAAAAATGAACAAGAAGACAAATTATACCAGACAAAATAACACTAGAAAATTTCTTAAACCTCAAGGTATAAAGTTCCAGATAGAAAAGGGCTAGAGCTCAACAATAAATTAAAGGAAAATCCTTGTTAAAACCAGATCACAAAGAATAGAGTAGATACTACTAAAAGGATCTGAGAGGGGAAAAATATGGGTGTATGCCTCTTTAGCAATACCAATTTAGCAGATACCAATATACCAACTGATAGAATAAATTGGAAAATGACCTAAAATGTTTTTCAAAAATAATTGTAATGTAGAATTTTACACTCAAATTATTAAGTATAAAGATAGAATAAAGGTATTTTCAAATATGCATGAACTGAAAAGTTTACTGCAATTTCTCAGAATGCTTAGAATTCCCAGCATGTTCACAAGCTAGGACCAGAAAGATATGCTAAGAATGAGGAATATATGGGATCCAGAAATAGAGAATCCAGCAAAGGCAGTAAGTCAAGGAACATCACTAAATGACAACAGTTAGGTATTCAGGGCATAATTTTTTTTTTTTTTTAATGTAGATCAAATTCCAATTCTACCAATTGAGTGTAAAAATCTACTTCACTACCATCTTTTGAATAAAACATTACTTTTAAATTTTTTACCAATTTGATACTCAAAACAAAACTTACTTCTGCTTATTTTACATGTCTCTGCAAACTGAGTTTTAAGAGTTTTTTCCCTTTTAGTTATTGTTCATTTTCCGTTTAGAAATCTACCTCTAGTTTAAGCCAGACCAGCAAAGAGATGCTTTAACTGATGTAAACCTTGACACTGTGGGATGTCATAAGAGTGGGATGTCATAGCAAAGCAAACTCAGGGGGCGCCTGGGTAGCTCAGTAAGTTATACATCCAACTCTTGGTTTGGGCTCAGGTCATGATTTTACAGTTTGTGAGTTTGAGCCCCACATCGGGCTCCATGGGGACAATGTGGTATTCTCCCTTTCACTCTCTCTCTGCCCCTCCCCTGCTTGTTCTGTCTCTATCTCAAAAATAAATAAATAAACTTAAAAAAAAAAAGAAAGAAAGCAAACTCAGTGGTGTTAGTGTGTGATTCTGAATCTTTTGTTGAGGATATAAGTAGTGTATTATGCGGTATTCTCTGAGAAGACATGTACTTTAGTTTGAAGTAACTGCATTATTATCTAATGAAAACTGTTTTATATTCACCTTTTAATTTGTTCATTTTTTATACATAGAAATTTTAAAGTTACATGTAGATCCATTTAACATCTTCACTGTGATTTTTTTTCTTTTCTTTCAACTTTCCATTTTCAAATAGGATAATTACCCATTTTTCTTTTTTTTTAATAGCTTAGTGCATTAGTTCTTTTAAGTTTTTAATGTATATTTTGTTGTATATTATAGAGAAAGGCTACACTTAGATTTTTTTCCAAATAGCTAATATATCTATTGATTCATAAAACAACTTTTGTCAGTTGACTAGAGTCTTCTTTTATAATATGTTATATTCTTTGCAGTACAGTCTTTCAGGGTTCTCTGTCTGTTGCTTTGGTTGGTCTGTTGATTTTTGTACCAGCAAATATGTTTTAATTATCATAAATTAGAAATTGCTTTGAATTATTGGTTATATGTATTTTTTCACTTTCTTCTGGTTGAAAAAATTACTTAGTACATTTTTTTTTCCCATTTGCTCTTGCTTCTAACTTTTTGTATGTCTTGGAGAAAAAAAGCTCATTGTAATTTTGTAATTGCATTAAATCTATAATTTAATTTGAGGGGCTCCTGGATGGCACAGGTGGTTAAGCCTCTGACTCTTCATTTTGGCTCAGGTGATGATCTCATGGTTCATGAGATCAAGCCCCACATGGAGCTCTGTGCTGACAGTGCGGAGCCTGCTTGGGATTCCCTGTCTCCCTCTCTGTCCCTTCCCCACTCACACTGTCTGTGTCTCTCGCAAAATAAATAAACTTAAAAAATGAAATAAATATCATATTTATAATAATGAGTCTTTAAATATAAGAACATACTATGTTTTGTCATTTATTCAAATTTGCTTTCCTATGCTGTAGTTAGGTTGCTTCTTTAAGCCCATGCATTCTTTATTAAGGATGGATATTTGTGGGTTTTTGGGTTTTTTTTTGTGTGTGTGTGTGTGTGTGTGTGTGTTTTTTGTGCTAGTGGGAGTGCTGGTGTATAGGCAAGTAACTTATGTTTATATGTCTGCTGTACAGTGAAGACACTGCTGCCTGAAGAGCACTGTACAATTTTCCTCATTTACAAAATGATTCTTATAAAGGTTGCTTAGCTCAGTGCCTGCTACTCACGGGCCCTTTGACAAGAAGTAGCTGTTATGATACCTTAGTGCCACTATTGCCATTACACTATCCTATACTTTTATTAATTCTGAGATTTAATATTTTGTTTTACATTTCTTAGGTATATGAGCAGAGCATATCCAGATAACTAAGTATATTTTCCAAAAACTTCGATATTTTCTTTCATGTTACATATTACTTCCAGAACAATATTAAATAACAATGCTGATGATATTATATAAATAATATTCATAATATTAAGTCATCCTCGAAATCCTGGAATACACTTCTTTGGTCAAGTTGGACAATGATTTTTTATATATTATTGAATTTAGTTTCTTAGCAATTAATATGTATTCAGATTCATAAGTGAAATTGATCCCAAACTTTTATTTGGTGTTTTATCAAACGTCAACTTTTAGTCAGCTAGCTTCATAATGACTTTTCTATTACAGAAATATTCTGAGACTATTTTTGTAGCATTGGCAAGGAAGAAGCACGACATAACTGTTACCCATTATTTTATATGTATCATTTGGCTTAAGTATCACAAAGACCCTTAAAGTAGGTATAAATCTTATTCCTTTTATACAGATGAGAAAACTCAGGCAGATGGTGCTGTTTTCCAGTCTCAAAATGTATGAAGTCACAAGTCTATGCATTTGACCACCATGCTGCTTACCACAACTTTCAGAGAGATTATTTTCTAATTGTATTATGACACAACCATTCTTTGTTTGAGGCCTGAATTTGAAAATTTACTCTATCAACATCATCTACTGAACACTTCTTATGTGCCAGCTGTTCTAGCAACAGATGATACAACAGTGAGTAAAAGAGCAAAACAACGCTGTTCTTGGGAAGTTTACATTTTATTGTGTAGTAGCAGATCATAAACATAATAAATAAGTAATTGATTTGTCAGATGTGCTTAAAGTAATTCTCAGAGGGAATTTATAGCTATATGTTTATATTAAAAAAAGGAAAAAGGCCTAAGTTAATTATCTATATGTCCACTTTCTACCCTGAGAATCTAGAAAGAGGAGCAAATAAAATCCAAAACAGGGAGAAATAAAGGAAACAAATGAAAGGTAAGAAATGAAACAAGAAAGTGAACAAAGGCCAGAGAAAATCAGAAAGCCAAAGATAGTTCTTTGAAAAGATCAATAAAATTAATAACTTCTAACCAGACCAATCAAGAAAAAGAAAAACAAATGCACAAATTATCAGAAATGAAAGGGTAATAATTATAGATCTCAAGACATTAAAAAGATAGAGAATTATAAATAAGTATATAGTATATATATCCTTTTACAATTTTTACTTTTTCAAATAATAGTTATCCTTAAGTTCTTCAAAAGGCTGTCTCAACCTACATTTTTATTTTTATTTTTTTTTAATTTTTTTCAACGTTTATTCATTTTTGAGAGACAGAGAGAGACAGATCATGAGCAGGGAAGGGGCAGAGAGAGAGGGAGACACAGAATTGAAACAGGCTCCAGGCTCCGAGCCAACAGCACAGAGCCCGACGCGGGGCTGGAACCCACAAACCATGAGATCATGACCTGAGCCGAAGTCGGATGCTCAACCGACTGAGCCACCCAGGCGCCCCTCAACCTACATTTTTAAAAATTATCTAAGTCAACAGTGAAACTAAAAAAAATCTATTTAGAGTAAGAAATTTTGCACACCTGAATTCCCTGCCTACTTACTTTTGTTGTTTCTCATAAATTGCTCTTTATTAAAAGAATCTAGGATTTAAATCTAAGTTATTCCATTTTAAAATTTTGTTAATATTTGTGGCTTTTTTTCAGGATTGATTTTTGACACAGGCATTCCGTTTTAAAACTAAATTTCTAATAATTATTTAAACCTAAATATAAGGTTAGTTTTTTTAAAAAGCTTAAAATTTATGGAATGCCTTCTAATTCTTGAATTCATTAATTTAATTCAATGGTTCTCATACTTTAGCATGCATCAGAATCACCTGGAGGGCTTGTTAAAACAGACTGCTGGGCCCCACACTACAGAGCTTCTGATTTAGTAAGTCTGGGGTTGTCCCTGAAAAATTTGTGCTTCTAATAAGTTCCCAAGTGATGCTTGCTGCTGGTCCAGAAACCGTAATTTGAAAACCACTGTTGTAATATATTACTCCGTTATTTAGTACATATATCTTCAATAATATTTTTAAAGAATGATATGTCGTATTTTCTGAGCCCTTGTGTATCTGAGAATTTTCCTCCTGAACTGACACACTAATTATCAACTTGGATGTGTGATTACCCTTTCTCCTAAAAATATATACCACTCTGTTTCCTTCTGGAATTTAGTCTTACTGAGACTATACCTGTGGCTAGCCTAATTTTACCTACACAATCTTGTAATTCGAAATATTTTATAAATTGTGCTAGGTAAAGGTCTCTGTGCTGTTCTGGTAATCAGTGAATTCTTTCCAACTGAATTTCATTTTAATTTAGGAAAGTTAAAAAAATGTTCTAAAATGTACATTTTTCATTATGAATTTACATATGAAAAGTGCCTACTAAAAGAGTTAAATCAGGAAGTGAGCTAGAATAGTGACTGATACATAACAAGTACTCATGGCAAGTACCTAGCAAGGCTAGGTATTATCATTTTTTTTTCTTTTATTATCTGCTGCCCACTCCCATCCTGCTACCTTCATCAGGAATTCCTTTTTGGGTTGTTGGTATGTCCATCACCTTCCCTTTCACGATTTTAATTGTTCTGTTCTGTTTCTCTGTGTTTTTGGAGAAATTCCTAAGGCTTTCCTTCACAACACTGATTCAAGTTTCCAAGGTTTTCATTTTGCTCTGTCATTATAGCTATGTGGATTTTATTTGTGCTACTGCATTTTTCCTTCTTTACTGTTTTTCTTTTCTCTCTCTCTCTCTCTTTTTTTTTTTTTTTGACTATTTCCTTATGTATTCTGTATCTTCTCTCAGCCCAATGTGAACTGCCCCCTGTTTTATGGTCTGCTTGGTTGGGCAAATTCCCTCTTCAGGACTAAAGGTAGACATAACATTCATGTTCACATTTCAAAGCCAAATTGGCAGAATCTAGCAGACCATGGGACTTTGTGAGATTAAAGTGGGAAAGTTTTATCTTTTTCTTCTTGCTTTGATCTGACACTCTGCACAGATGGAATACATGTAAAACTACATAATTCCCAGGGAACAGATATGAGAAAACTTGGAGTCTCTAATTCTACTTGAGAATCTTAGTTTATAAGGATTAGAGCTCTTAAACATTAGGTATTGCCTCTAGTGACCCCTTGCTAACCCTCACAGAGAGAAAGATATGAAGTCTTCATTCATTCGAGAGTCTCTCCTATTGAACAACAACAATCCTGCTTGCCTTAAAACAGGTATAAAAGTGCTTCAATGCTTTTTGACTGTTTTTATCTATTCTTGGTTTAGGAAAAAAACAAAACTGGACTACTTATGAAAAATATTCTTATAATAACAGCTCTTTTGATACATCTAATCACAAACACATTCTCAGAAATACCTGGTCCAGAACTAGGAGTGGCAAAGAAGGGCTTTTAATGATATACCCCATCACCCAGAGTTTAATACCCATCAATAAAGGTCACCAAACAGAATGTTAGTGAAAATTGCTTGACAATTATGACAACTAAGGGTCAAGTTTTTGTTGTTCCTTTGAATTTTTGTCACTCTTTATATCTTCATATATTTTAGTGACAATTTTAGAGTCCACCTGAGGGTCTACTTATTTAAAATCTAAGTTTCTGAATTTAAATTACTAAAATAAGAATGATCATTGACTACATTTAATCTATAAAAGGTAAATTAGTTCATTCCATTCTCCCTAAACAAACATCTCAAACTTTATTATACGAAATTATTATATCTTATAATGGTGGAATTCCCCATATTAAGGTTTTCTCCTCCACCACCCCTTTTAAGACAGGAACTGAAGATTAAAGATAAATGGGTATCAGAATCCACTGAGATTCTTGATGAAAAAAAAATCATATATATTCCTGGTCTCATCTCAGACCTACTGAATTAGATATCCTTTGAGCCCAGGATCACCTTATTTAATAATCTCCTAAGGTGACTATTATCACGCTGAAGACCTTGGTGGTCCCTACTATTTTATAACCCCATATAAAAATGGTAAAACTAGGGGCACCTGAGGGCTCAGTCACTTGAGTGTCTGACTCTTGATTTCAGCTCAGGTCATGATCCCAGGGTCATGGGATCCCAAGCCCCGTGCTGGGCTCTGTGCTGAGTGTGGAGTATGCTTGAGATTCTCTCTCTTTCTGCCCCTCTCTCCCACTCATGCTCTCATTCTCTCTAAAATTTAAAAAAAAAAGGTAAAACTAAAGAAAAGCCTTTGGGAATGATTTAGAATAATGTAAAAGGAACAAACAGATACACACACACATATACATTATTTCTACAAAAAAGTTACCATATTCTCACCGAGTCTAACTTACTGTTAAAACAAGGGTTTAGGGAGCTAGAAAAGCTAAGGCAGAAACATATTTTAACCACTCAAGTTATTATTGTTAGCCCAATTCATTTCTATTATGTTTTTATTTTATACTACTTAATAGAGAAATTTATAATTCCATTTAATATTGGACTAAACTAAAGTAAAAGACCAAACATTTGGAACTCATGAATAAAAATCCAGCGCAGAAATAATTTGATCCATTAAACCTTTGGCATCTGCCTTGAAAAGTACATATGTTTCTTTGTGTTATTTCTCAGTATATTAATATGAGAAATGCATGAAGCACAGAGGTTAATAGGAATACTGAGAGGTTTACTAGACCACTTACAGTGTAATTGTGACCTGTCATTCCTGTGAGTTTTTTTTTAAACAGTGATTAATCTTAGTGCTATATTTATAGATTGTTTTCAGTCTAATTTTTTTTTTTTTTGCTTAAGAAATACAAAAGTGGGTCTCTAGATATTTCCATCCTACAAAATGTTAAGAATTTACAAAAACTAATAGAGTAAATTAATACAGAATGAACAGGGGTGGGGGAGCAACTGTAACACAGTGATTAAATTCATAATATCAAAAGTCAGATAGAATGAATCCCAATACACCTGGATATGAGCTATGTGTCATTACAGAATTTACTTGACTTCAGTTTCTTTTTCACTAATACAGGTCAATAAATGTGACCATCTGACCAGGTTATTGTAATGATTAAATGACATAATACATGAAAAACTCTTAGCATCTAGTACCTAGTAAAATGGCCTATATTCTTTTTTTTATTATTTAATTTTAATTCTAGTACATTATTGTTATATTAGTTTTAGGTGTACAATATAGCAAGTCAACAATCCTATACAATATTCAGTGGTCCCTTTGTCTATTTCACCCATCCCCATCCCCACCTCCCCTCTGCTAACCATCAGTTTGTTCTCTACAGTTAAGAGTCTGTTTTTGGTTTGTCTCTTTTTTCCCCTTTGTTTGTTTTATTTCTTAAATTCTGAAGAAGTTAAATCATATGGCATTTGTCTTTCTTTGACTTATTTTGCTTAGCATTATACTCTCTAGCTCTATCCACATTGTTGCAAATGGCAAGATTTCATTATTTTTATGGCTGAATAATATTCCACTGTAGATATATACGGCATCTTCTGTATCCATTCACCTATCAATGGACACTTGGTTGCTTCCCTAGTTTGGTTATTGTAAATAATGCTGCAGTACACATAGGCGTGCATGTATCCCTTTGAATTTGTGTTTTCGTATTCTTTGGGTAAACACCCAGTAGTGTGATTACTGAATCATAAGGTAGATTTAGTTTTAATTTTTTGAGGAACTTCTATACTGTTTTCTACAATGGCTGCACCAGTTTTCATTCCCACCAACAGTGCAAGAGGGTGCCTTTTTCTCCACATCTTCGCCAACACTTGTTTCTTGTGTTTTTGATTATAGCCATTCTGCCAGGTGTGAGGTGATATCTCATTGTAGTTTTTTGATTACCATTTCCCTGATGATGAGTGATGTTAAGCATCTTTTCATGTGTTTGTTGACATGTATTTGTGTATGTCTTTGAAGAAATGTCTGTTGATATCTTCTGCCTATTTTTTAATTGTTTTGTTTTTTGGGTGTTGAGCTGTATACGTTCTTTATATATTTTGGATGCTAACCCTTAATCAGATTTGTCCTTTGCAAATATTTTCTCCCATTCGGTAGGTTGTCTTTTAGTTTTGTTGATTGTTTCTTTCACTGTGAAAAGCCTTTTATTTTAATATAGTCCCAATAGTTTATTTTTGTTTTATTTACCTTGCCTCAGGAGACATACCTAAAAAAAAAGATGCTATGGCCAATGTCAGAGACATTGATGCCTGGGTTCTGTTCAAGGACTTTTATGGTTTCAGGTTTCACATGTAGGTCTTTAATCCATTTTGAGTTTATTTTTGTGTATGCTATAAGAAAGTGGTCCATTTCATTCTTTTGTATGTAACTGGCCAGTTTTCCCAGCACCATTTGTTGAAGAGTCTGTATTTTTCCCACTACATATTCTTGCTTCTTTGGACAAAGATTAATTGACCATATAATTGTGCAACTGTTTCTGGGCTTTCTATATGGTTCTTTTCATCTATGTGTCTATTTTTGTGCAAGTACCATATTGTTTTGATTACTATAGCTTTCTAATACAACTTGAAATCTGGAATTGTGATACCTCCAGCTTTGTTTTTATTTTTCAACATTGTTTTGACTAGTCAGGTATTTTGTAGTTCCATATAAATTTTAGGATTGTTTGTTATAGTTCTGTGAAAAATGCTGTTAGTATTCAAATAAGGATTTCATTATGTCTGTAGATAGCTTTGGTAGTATGGACATTTTAACAATATTTGCTCTTCCAATCCATGAACATGGAATGTATTTCCATTTGTAGGCATTGTCTTTAATTTCTTTCATCATTGTTTTATAATTTTCAGAGTACAGGTCTTTTGCCTCTTTGGTTAGGTTTATTCTTAGGTATTTTATTATTTTTGGTGCAATTATAAATGAGATTGCTTTCTTAATTTCTCTTTTTGTTGCTTTATTATTAGTGTATACAAATGCAATGGATTTCTGTATATTGATTTTGTATCTTGTAACCTTCCTAATTCATTTATCAGTTCTAGTAGGTTTTTGAAGGAGTCTTGAGGGTTTTCTATGTATAGTATCATGCCATCCGCAAATAGTGAAAGTTTTACTTTTTCCTTGCCAATGTGGATTCCTTTTTCTTGTCTGATTGCTGTGGCAAGGACTTCCAGTACTATGTTGAATAAAAGTGGTGAGAGTGGACATCCTTGTCTTGTTCCTGACATTTGAATATGATGTCAGTGGTGGGTTTTTGACAAATGACCTTTATTATGTTGAGGTATGTTCCCTCCAAACCTACTTTGTTGAGGGTTTTTATTCATGAAAGAAGGGTGTACTTTCAAATGCTTTTTCTGTGTCTATTGAAATGATCATATGAAATTATCATTCTTATCCTTTCTGTTATTAATGTGGTGTATCACATTGATTTGTGAATATCGAAAGACCCTTACATCCCAGGAATAAATCCCACTTGGTCGTACTGAATGGTGTTTTTAATGTATTGTTCGATTCAATTTGCAAATTTTTTTTTAGGATTTTTTGCATCTATGTTCATAAAAGATATTGGCCTGTAGTTCTCTTTGCTGTGGCTTCTTTATTTCATTTGGTATCAGAGTAATGCTGGCCTTGTAGAATGAATTTGGGTTTTTCTTCTTCTTTTACCTTTTGGAATACTTTGAGAAGGATAGGCATTAATTCTTCTTTAAATGTTTGGCAGAATTCACCTGTGAAGCCACTGCTCCTGGACTTTTATTTGTTGGAAGTTTTTTTATTACTAAATCAATTTCATTTCTGGTAACTGATCTGTTAAAATTTTATATTTCTTCCTAACTCAGTTTTGGGAGGTTATACATTTCTGGGAATGTATCCATTTCTTCTAGGTAGTTCAATGCTTTGGCATTTAATTTTTCATAATATTCTCTTATAATTGTTTGTATTTCTGGGGTGTTGGTCATTATCTCTCCTCCTTCATTTCTGATTTTGTTTGAGTCCTCTGTCTCTCTCTCTCTCTTTATTTTGTTGATCTTTTCAGAGAACCAGCTCCTGATTCCATTGATCTGTTTTACTGGTTTTTGTTTTTTTTAGTTTCTATTTCATTTATTTCTGCTCTAATATTTATTATTTCCTTCCTTCTACTGATTTGGAGTTTTGTTTGTTCTTTTTTAGCTCCTGTAGGTGTAGGGTTAGATTTCTCTCTTTTTGAGATTTTTCTTACTTCTTGAGGTAGACCTGTGCTGCTATAAATTTTCCTCTTCAAACTGCTTTTGCTGCATAACAAAGATTTTCATTTTCACTTTAATTTTCATTTATCTCCAGGTATTTTTTCTGTGTTTTCAGTTTCATTTGTCTCCATGTATTTTTCTGATTTCCTCTTTGATTTCCTGGTTGATCCATTCATTGTTTACTAGCATGTTACTTAACCTCCATATATTTGTGCTCTTTCCATATTTTTTCTTATGGTTGATTTCTAGTTTCATAGTATTGTGGTCAGAAAAGATGCAAGATATGACTTTGATATTTTTGAATTTGCTGAGACTTCTTTTGTGGTATAATATGGGATCTATTCTGGAGAATGTTCCATGTGCACTTGAAAAGAACGTATATTCTGCTGTTTTTGGATGGAATGTTCTGAATATATATGTTAAATCTATCTGTTCCAGTGTGACATTCAACACAAACTGTTTACTTGCTGATATTGTTTGGATGACTTGCACATCGGTGTGAGCTGGGTGTTAAAGTCCCCTACTATTATTGTATTACTATTGATTATTTCCTTTATGTTTGTTATTAACTGCTTTAAATATTTGGGTTCTCTCATGTTGGGTGTGTAAATATTTACAGTTATTATATTTTCTTGTTGGATTGTCCCAAGAATGATTAGATAGTGTCCTTTGTCTCTTGTTACAATCTTTGTTTTGTTTTGTTTTTTAATTTCTTAATGTTTATTTATTTATTTATTTATTTTTAATTTTTTTTTCAACGTTTTTTATTTATTTTTGGGACAGAGAGAGACAGAGCATGAACGGGGGAGGGACAGAGAGAGAGGGAAACACAGAATCGGAAACAGGCTCCAGGCTCCGAGCCATCAGCTCAGAGCCCGACGCGGGGCTCGAACTCACGGACCGCGAGATCGTGACTTGGCTGAAGTCGGACGCTTAACCGACTGCGCCACCCAGGTGCCCCAATGTTTATTTATTTTTGAGAAAGAGAGCGAGCACATGAGTGGAGGAGGGCAGAGAGAGAGGAAGACATAGAATCCAAAGCAGGCTCAAGGCTCTGAGCTGTCAGCAAAGAGCCCAATGCAGGTCTCTAACTCAGGACCAGTGAGATCATGACCTGAGACAAAACTGGATGCTTAAACATACAGTCTTTGTTTTACAGTCTTTGTTTTAATGGTTACCAAATGGTAACCATTTGGTTTATATATGATATCTTCTGTATATAGCAGTCTAAACTAAGTTACTGGCTGCTTACATTTGAACCCATTCTTTACTCTTCTCACACTGATGATTTAGGTCCATGGTATCATACTTTAGATCGTTTTATTCTGTGAGTCCCTTGGCTCACTTTTACAGATATACTTATTTTAACTGCTTTTATGCTTCTTCCTTTCCTTACTCTTGCTCATGGTCTTTTTCTTTCCGATCAAGGAGTCTTCTGAATCATAGCCTTGCTGGATAGAGTATTCTTGACTGCAGATTTTTTCCTTTTAGCACTTCGAATGTATCATAAGATGGCTTATATTCTATTAGTTAAAATTTCTTACTCAGTTACCAAAAGTTCATTAGCAAGTCAAGATGGATTTTAAAGATTAAGAGGCAGTCTCATCCCCAAAACCTTCTCAATTGTACACAGCTGAATATTATGTACCAAATGGTGTTTTTTTTTTTTCATGTCTACAATGTGCCTATGCTTTTCCTAGGCTTTGGAGGAGATCACGAAGAAACAGCAATGGTGTCTGCTTTTAAGAAGCTTATAATCCAAACAGGTCTGTCATTAACCAGATGTGCTAAGTGAACTGAGAGCAATTTAGAAACATTCCTTCAACTCTTGACTTCTGATCTATACACTTTTCAAATTAATTTATACTGATTAAAATTTCTCATATCATATCATACCAGATGTGTGCTAAAAGAGGTTCATCTTCTTATTTTATTTAATTTATATTTTATCTTGCTTTGTTTTAAACAGGGAAAGTGAGAAATGGTGCAGTTTCCTTTTTTTCCTTTTCAGAAGGGGCTTAGCTAGGTTTTTTGGTCTAGTTTCTTCCTCACCTCACCACCTTCAAAATGTCCTTCTCTCTCTCCCCACCTAATGAAAAAGTAGCATCTCTGAATTAGTTAGTGGTTCTTTTTGCAAGCTCAGCTGAAATTATAAAGGAGATGATACTGCTGCTGGGGAAAAAGATGGATCTGTCCAAAAAGAAGGTGAGACAGTTGCAGGAACACATGGTCATTTGTAACTGACTGAAGATTAGAAAGAAGAAATTAAAAAGGACACCCAAAGTTTTTTCTCAGCATCACAGCTGGACCAAGCCCTCATACAGTTTATCTAAGTCAGTAAGAAATAAGGTTATTTATTGCTATATTGATGACAGCTTCATTTCAAGCAAACACTGCATGTTTACACTATAAGAAAAATGTCTGAATGCTTCCTGTCATTTTTTTGTTCTCTGGAATGAATTCAAGAATTTTTCCCCAATGCACCTTTTTGACTCAGTTTTTCAATATAGAGATGGAATGATATAGTTAATAGGCCATGATTTTGACAACGGTCACAGAAGAGTACACCCACAGAATTTTCAAATCCAGATACAATAAATGTTAGATTAGTTAATGATATTTGTAGCCTATGAGAATTTAATGTGTATATATATGTAGACAGAGACTTATCATGGCAGATTTTGGATTAAGACATTAATAAAAATGCCTAGCAGTTCATCTTTGGAGACAGATCTGAGTTTGAATCAAAACTATGACATATCCTGGCTATGTAAACTTTGGCAAGTTGCTTAACCATCTGGAGTTTGAGTTTCTAAGGCTTTAAAATGAGGCCCGTGATATCTGCATCATAGGATCATTTAAATAAGAATGCATATAAAGTGTTCAGTACAGTGTGGGCAAATAAAGATCATATTATTCAGAGGCCTTGATATTCTCATATTGCTGCTATTCATTGCTTGAATAGCCAGTGCGGACGAGTGCAGAAATGCTGACCGATTTTACCAGTAACAAATGTCTGGCAATATGAATTTTCAAATATTTCTACTAGCACATATTAACTTATATACTGAGATTTGTTAGTGCATGCGTGAAATTCTCCTTAAAGTTGTTGGTGCTATTTTAACAAGCATAGTCAAATTGATATAAAAAGAAAAACCAAGGTATTGCTTTGTTGTCATAAAGTTGTGTGAAGATTCAATGAAATATGCTAGTGATCTCTTCAGAAAAGGTAAACTAAACTTAAGGGAATCATTTTCTAGATCCTCAATTTCCATATGTAATACATCGTAAATATTATATGTCTGACAAGGAGTACAGTCAAAATATCTACATGCTGGTTCTTCTGTTCCCAACTCCTATGTCTTAACAGTCCTTTCTACCTTGGAAAAAAGCTTATTTCTCAATAATTTCAAATATTATAATGGCACATTACCCAACAGTAAGAATTCTGTGGTATCAAACAAAATGATAATTCAAAAATATTGGTATTGGTTTTAAAGAAGTGATTTATGATCGGGTAGCCAATATTCTTGAAAGCCAGGTGACTTCCAAGTTACTTCTTCAGCAAAAGTGGAAGAGGAGCTCATCAAATTGCCTAACTATGTTTGGCAAAGATTACTAAGTAATTTTTAGCTTGTAATGTGGACGGTGTTCAAAGATTTAAGTTAAATGACTATAATAAAACTCCTTGCGGTTGCCTTTAATGATTTGGATGAACAAGGATTTTGAAAATTCGTATCTAAAAAATAATAGTAGAATAGAATAATGCCAGCCCTGACATTTTTAGGAAAAATAGGCATCAATAATAAATATATAATAAAATTGTTTAAAAAAAACCATATTTTCCTAATTAAGAAGAGCATTTCCAATAAAATTTACTTTTCTGTTGACTAATTATCACTATGTATAATATATTTATATTATGATAAAGTATGAGTATAAGATATAAGATATACTTTATACAAGGTAAAATATAAGTTGTAAATTATAACAATACAGAAGAAAAAATTATCATTAAAGCCTTAATCCAGAAATTTAAAAAATATAAGTGTCAATTCATAGGCATATATTTTGTTAAAGAGAAATTCTATAAGGTGATCCATAAAAGATGTCCAAGCTTAAAAATAAAAGAAAATAGGATAAAATTTGGTTAGGAAGTTGACTGGAAATACTAATTCAAGGGAGAAATCATGTAAAACTTTCAACTATTATTTCAAACCTTATATATTTTTAAAGGGGTTATGATGAGTATAAAATCACCGAGCTATTTCAACTCTACTAGGTTTATTTAAAAGAGTAATGCAGCAATTTTATTTTAAGAATTAATATTTTCAGAATGTGGGAAGCTGTATTTTTTATTATCACTTAAACTTATGGCTAAAATTTATAAGGTTGACTTAAAACGTATAAGGGGTACATAGTATTTTTTTAATGTGGCATATTTGTGAGCATAAAAATCTGAAGAACATTGAAATAATGAGTGTACACACATTGAATTAAAGTGTTAGACTTTACAAAAACATAGCAAGTGAAGTTAACTGGCCTGATCAGATTCATTTTTTTTCTCTATTATGACCCTTCCTTTATCATCAGTCCTGTATCATCTTGGCAGTCTGTACCTTCGAGCATCAGATACTGCATGGATCTCTTGAGGATTCACTATGCCCCACATTGAAGAACCTTTTGGAATTTTGGGTGTAATTTGCTATAAGGTATTCACATGGTATTAAATTGTTGGGGCTGCACATCAGGACACTCATCATCCAGGAAAGCTGCAGGCAGCTTCCATTATTGACAAACAGTATCACCAACAGGCTATAAACATGACTCTGGAAACTCTCAGTGCATAGTATAACTATGTTAATGGCAGGAACACAGCATTGAAACACCTTCCTCCCTTCCCCCCACAACATGTTATCTCTTACCTTCTATTGATAAAAGGATGCTGTTGTATGGGGATGACAGGAAAAAAAGAAGAGAGAAAAGCAGGAAGCTACCAATACTATTGTTTCCTACAGTTAAGGGTCTGAGAAAATAACTAGATTCATTGATATGTAAGTGCTTGTCTTGAGAGAGAACTGTTATTATTCAATGTGTTAGTATCTGCACAAAGTCAAAAAGAAAAGACGTTTCACAATCATGAGCTTAATTTTACCCTTGTCTCCCTCTGACACCTGTTTCCTTTTCAGAGGACTATTAAATGGCACTTAGAATGGGTTCTCTTCGCATAAAAATTAATCTTTAAATTTTTCTATTATTGAGCTGTAGTTGACATACACTGTAATCTTAGTTTCAGATGTCCAACACAGTGATTGGACATTTCTATGCATTACTCAATGCTCACCACCATAAGTGTAGTCACCATCTGTCACCATACAATATTATTACAATATTATCGACTATATTCCCTATAGTGTACTTTTCATCCCCATGACTTATTTATTTTATAACTAGAAACACTTAATCTTAAATGGAGTGCCACATTCTTTCTATTATGAGACCTCAAATACTGTTTTCCACTACTTTTCTTAAGAGCGAATTCCAATCCTATTTACTACAATTTGTTTCAGATATGTAGCGGTGGACAGAGATTCTATATTTATTTATGGAATGCCATGATTCTTTAATTTTACCACTAATAAAAGCCTTTGGCACTATTTTGGAAATAAGAATTTCAAATTAAAATGACTCTTACCTTTCTTCATCTACTGTTCAATGCAGATTCTCGGGCCCTCCTAAATCTCTTAGGGAGGGGCCCAGCAATCTGTATTCTAATGAGTCCTCTAGGTTCTGGGGCACATTAAGTTTGAGAACCATTGATCTACTGGAATCTCACCTCATAACAGGGCTTCCATAAGTAAAACTTGGCTCCAGGTTATAAGTTAAATAAGAATATTTCCCTTACCGACATACATAAATCCTTGTACATAACATAATTATACATATAAACCTTAAGTCTAAAAATTAAGGGTTAATCTCATTTTTATTATGTAATCAGGCATTTGCTTCCAGCAGGTTTTGAGATCTTCAGCTACTGAGAGCCAATGACATTTTGATAGTTCTCTCGATGTTAGGGATAAATGTGTTGGCTTTATAGTCGGAGCAATGCTGGAGAGTTTGGTCTAATGCTTAGGGATTTAAACCGACGAATGGATAAGGATGGGAAGGAATCTCATTCTAGTCATGCCCTCCTTTCCTAATTTCCCTTTTCACTGTTTGGTCTTCTTCCCCTTTTCCTTAGGGAGCAGAGTGATTGATAGCCTAATCCAATGACTGTATTACAGCTGCCTCAACCAGGACTCTTTTCCTTATCATTAGCAGTTAGCCTATGGTTAAATTCACAGCTCACTGCTTGGTACAGCCCCTGAGATTTAAGGGTCTGGCCTTTAGAAAATATTTAACATAAAACTGAAATCTTGACATACTGAGAACTCAGTTCTCTGCAAGGCTTCTTTAATTAATCCAATGTACTGTACCATTGTTCTGTATGAGACTGTGACATGGTGAACTGTTTCTGAAGCTTACAGAGATGTGTAGTTCTAAATTAAACAGTCAGTGACGTGTACCTACACTGATTTTTTAGTACAGTAGATATGCATGAATCTGTGAATATTTAAATTCAAGCTTAAACAGTGACACAATACTCTCTAGTTTTACTTTCATAATAGAACATTTTTTGATTAATTTCAAGCTTGAACTCATTCTTTATAGAAAACACACACACACACACACACACACACACACACAGGAAAGAAATTAAATAATTCATTACCACGGCTGCAAAGGTAAGTTTTCTTAATATGTTTGTCAGAGTCCTTTGGTTTACAAAGTCTATCGAATATTTTCTTAAAAGCTGATACAGGCATTAATTTATTTTCCTAATTTTGAACAACAGAAAACATATATAATATCCACATGGCCACGAATTTGTTGGCTCTTAAATACTTTTTGATTTTATCATTTATCTGCAGGACAACAGTTATTTTAAAATACCTAAGGAAAGAATGGAGACCTTGATCTATGCTTTAAACCTTTGCCCTTGCTCCAGTCCGTCGATGAGCTGTAAGCGTCTATGAATATGGCAGCTGAGTCCCAGATGAAAAATTATGCATCTCATAAACTGCTATTCTGCTGAAATGTCAAGCCAAGGCAAGGCTGTACCTCAAACTCAGCACTTGGCATTTTCCTTCTGTCTGCTTTGTTGCCATGAAGCAAACATGAACAGTGAGGATTTGTGTAGGGCAGGTAGCAGGCGAGCTCACCGTCAAAAATCTATTATTAGGGCTCTGATCTCCTGCACAGACCAACGACAGCCAAACACTGTGAAATTCGGGCTCCAGGAAAGGCAATATAATGCAAAGGGGATTCTTTGTCAATCTGTACATAAATATATTCAAATGAGCATGATTTAAATGAGAATAGTTCTAATGGTGAGCTTCTCTCAAACAAACTGATAATTTATAATGAAAATTATAATTCAGCATCTTTATTTGATATGCCTACTTCAACTGTTCTGCAAATATAGTACATATATTTATATAATAAGGTCTTTAATAATTCGATCAGTTAAACTTGTGATGGCCTAAGAATATTTATGTGAATAATAGAGTACATTTTTTGCATTATTTTGTACACACACATACACACACACACACACAAGAGATGAGTGAGTATAAAGTGAAAGGTTCTCCTTTTCATTATTCTTTTTGGAATAATTTATCAGTGCATTTTTTTTTACTCATTTAAATGTTACCTTTATCTATCAGGGTGTTTTAGACATTTCAGTATTAAAATCTAAGTTCTTATTGATAAAGATGGTTACAATAGATAGTTGAGATTTTATGACAGTGAGTAGGTGTGTTTTTCTAGAAAGATTTTATGCATGATTAATTATGTGATTGACAAGAAAAAAACTCCAGGCCATTAACAACTACTTCCTATAAAAAATACCAATACTGCACTTCATGATGTATAGTGTAAGAACTTAAAGAAATCTTGCCAAAATCTTTAGTTGCTTGCATGTGTGTAAATAGATATTTAAAGCAAAATGTAACTTGTGGGTTTTCAATCTACTATATGTTTTGTCATCTTCATTTTTCAACAATATACTAATAAATACATCAAAATAAGTTTAAGTTTATGATTGGAATGGGTTATATTGGATTTTCATTTATATATTTCCCAGTAGCTGAGTTCAATGCTGCTAGGTCACTGTATGGTCCCAACAATTCATGACTAAGTAACTTTGTTAGGCACAAACATCAAAAATGAGGTATAGAGTTAAGATTCCTTTTTAAGCTATTATACTGATTCATATTTGTGCAAGTTTTCTGAGCTAAATACTTTTGTACTCACTTCCAGCCCTATACTAGCACAGAGTTACAAATTACTAGCAAATTTCTAACTTGTACCTTCTTTTATTGGTATTTCCCTTGTTGGTTTTACAATGAAAACACCTTTAGGAGGCTTGTAACTATAAGAACTCAAGAGTTCGGTGTCCAATAGCCCACATAGCTGGATTTCAAATCATTCATTATTTATTTGAGAATGTAAGGGCATTTATGGAGTATGCCATTGTCGTTTGTTAAGAAATACACAATCATTTCTTAAATCTGTAATATCCTATAGGTAATTAGTGAATTTGGATTCCTGAAGTAGAGAGCAAATCTTGAAGGCCACCCTTGATGAATTATTCAGAAATCAGTAGTAAAGTTTATAAGTATTACTATCAAATAAAATGTGTCCTATTGTTTTAACTGAATAAGTTGGCATAGACAATAATTTCAAAAAGCCTTCCAAAATTGAAACTGAGAACAAGAATTTCCTTTTTTTGGCTACACAGAACAAATGTAGCAAATAAAATAATGTAAAACAATGAGTTAATTTCTTAAGCTTGTAGGAAGTGAATTTAATTAAGCCTAAAGCATCTATCATTGTTTCAAAGTGCCTTCTGCAGAGAAATTTCAGATCTTTTCCCTATGTGTGGGTATTTGTGTGTGTTTATATGTATTAAAAAATCAAAATATATATAGGACAATGGAATAATATTAAGAAACCTAAAAATATGCCCATTCCCCATTAATAGAAAGAAGCACCTAAAACACAAGGAATAACTCCTTCAAACGAGTTTACCCCAATGAAATAGATTACTACCTCTCCTAATGCAGCTGTAAATTAATAAATACTGTCCTCACGAAATCAGTTGCAAGAAATATGTATCTTTAGTTATGTCACGCAGGACTCATTCTTAACCATGCCTCAAAGAATCTTAACCACAGGGAAGACTAACTGTGAAAATGTCACACCACAGCTGGATGACACCATTTACATAGGTGATAGTAATCACTGAGTTAGGAGCTATCTTAAGATGACTTCACCATTTGCGGACAAGGCCAGGGAAAAGGTCAAAATTTGAAACTTAAACAAGAAAAAATAACTAAACTAAAACTAGGAAAAATAATCAGTAATCCACTCAGGGATTGGAGTTTATAATGTTACTGATGGATCAGTGGTTCTCACAATGAAATAAAGAAAACCAAGGAATCCCCCCTGCCAGAAAACAAAACAAAACAAAACAAAACAATAATCTACTCAAAAAGTTTTTTTCACGGATTCCAGAAGAAGGACAGTTAGGTGGTAACAACTTGCACTGTAAAGTCTCTACTGCCCAAAGAGAGATAGAGAATGTTGATTCTTAAAAGGTAGTAATTTAGACAGAAATAATTGTCCGGTAAAGAACTTAATTAGCCATCTTGGTTTCATGAAAATATCCCTTATAAATACTGAATAAGCTTTCTTTTGATACTGTTCTCACTATGAAATCACTTTTAATTCTATAATTCAACCTTTAATGGACTCACAGACCATGAATCTTGCCAGGTATTTCTCCAATTGAAATTCAGGTTTATAAATCATTCCATTATGAATTTGGTTCATATGTTTTGCCCCCTATGCCACCCACTCACCTATAGATGAGTTGTAAAAAAGCATTTTCTAAAATAACAAAGCTAAGGACGAGATCTTAGAATGAGATCCTAACTCTCCCTCTTGATAAAAATTTTAAACTGCAACAAGTAACCTTGTTTAATGACTTCTAGAGGCTTAATGACTTCTTTTATTAAATAAAGAGAACATCCTCTAATCAGTAGCTTTCCAACTTTTTTGAAATTAAACATAATAAAATATGAATTTTACATCATAACCTAGTATAGAAATATACATATATACATGTGTGTATATATGTACAGTATAGAAATATGTATATATAAATACAATATAAAAAATATACATATACTGAACAAGAGGTTTGAGCAATGTTTATACCATCTGTGTGCAAAGCACTATGACACTGTTTTTTATTCTATTTGATTTATTTTATTTTTTTAAGGTTATTTATTTGTTTATTTACTTAGAAAGAGAGACAGCCAGAGCATGAGCGGGAGAGGGGCAAAGAGAGGGAGACAGAGAATCCCAAGCAGGCTCTGCATGGTCAGCACAGAGCCCGATGTGGGGCTCAGACCCACAAACCATGATATCATGACCTGAGCCAAAATCAAGAGTTGGACACTTAACTGACTCAGCCACCCAGGCGCCCCTTTATTTGACTTTTTTAAAATGTTGATTACAGTTAATTAAACTTCCACTCATGAGTTGGAAACCAAAGGTTGAAAAGCATTGCTTTAAAAGTACTCTTTGGGCACCTGGATGGCTCAGTCAGTTGAGCATCCAACTCTTGATTTCAGCTCTAGTCATGATCTCACATTTTTGGAGACTGAGCCCTGTGTTGGATTCTGTGCTGATAGCATGGAGCCTGCTTAGGATTCTCTCTCTTCCACCTTCTCTCTCTGCTCCTCCTCTGCTCTCTCCTTCTCTCTCAAAATGAATAAACATTTTTAAAAAAATAAATTACTCTAGAATCCAAACTAATCATATTTGAAGTAATTCAACTGACATTTCTTAGCTGAGCCTCTGTCTTCCCAATGCTAGTCACTGCCCCTTATTAGCTAATGTTTTAACAGGACATTACAGAAATGTGACCATTTTTCTATAGCATGTGCAATACCTCAAGTACCTGATTATTTTCCCATTTAGACAAAACAAAACCTTCATGTCAAACAGCAGCAGTCTTATTTTGAGAAAAAAATAATAAAGACAGAATAGAAAGCTAGAGAATATTGAAGGGAAAAAATATTCCTCCCTGGCAATGGTAAGTATGAGTTGTATTTCAGGTGGCGATCCAAAATTTAATACTTTTTAGCTTTCACTTAAAACAAATCTGTGATTCAAGCTGCTCTTCTAAAAGTAGACATTCTAGCGCTGTGAGAGAATACTTGGGAAAGTATTAGCGCTGTGCTGTGGTAATTTTTTTAATCATACAAAAATATCTGGCATATTTTATATGATATTCTATATTGAAGCAGACTTTGAAGTCTTGACAGCTATATTTGATAAAACTAGGAATGGTGTTTAGCCATTTAGATATTTCCCTCATTCCTAAAATTTGAAGCCATTAATATTTAACACAGTTTTGCTAGGCTAGGTTTTGTTATAACTCATTCTGAAGGTACTCTGTTATAGAACTTGCTTCTGTACTAAAATATATTATTATTGCCTGTTTGAACCGCTTTTCAGATTCTATTACCTTTAAATTAAAGCAAACATTGCTTTAAAGGAGAAAATTCTATCAATTTTGTCCATATGACGAAAGGCTGTTTTCAAAACAGATTGTTTAATGTGAAGGGACTTAATATAAAACCTATTAGAAATGAGGTACAAGTCCTTAAAAATGTTAGGGACTTTTTGTTGTTTAAAATTAAAGTTCCACCCAGGCTTAGCTGAGCTTATAGCCCAAGTGAATATTTATATATGAATTTATAAATCTTAGAAATAGAGTTTCATGGAAACGTTAACAGGCCCTGAGGTATAGCTGAACTTGTTTTCAGGTAATGCTATAATTTCCAGTATGTGTATGCTTAAAGACTACAACACAAAAGACTTTTTCTAATGCTGTAATTTTGTAGTTTTATTAGACTGAGTTATAGTATGGGAGAATATTCAGAAATTGCAGCTTAAATGAGAAAACATGAACGGTGTTACTTATATAAAATACTACTGCAATAGTTCTTTTATTAATTTTTAATGTTCAGCACCCTCTGTGACCTCCTTTATTCTCTTGCTGTCAACACGGCAGGCTGGAAAAATTGAAATGGGCTGACAGAAAACATAGTGCACGTTACAGCCCAACTCTGGAGTCTCTTGACTCTCTTTCTGCTGCACATGCTAACGCAGTCCACGTTATTCTGCATTACAATAATATTTAAGGCTCTGTTTGATAGCTCCTGATAAAAGAGAGTTGTGTCTGGACCCTGAGCAGGAGCTTCTCGTCATCTCTCCTCTTTCTGACACTATGGGAATGGGAATGGCATTCAATTAAAAACAGAATATAATTTTTAAAAATCATGGCTCATAGACATACTTCATGCTTTCAAAACATAATACCTCAGCATGGATAGTGCTTTATTTGTGTCTATCTAGCCTCTTCGAAAAGGATATTTTGGTCTGATTCAGCAATGCTTTTCTCGAACAGTGGGACACTGCTATATTATGTATATTTACCACTGTCTCTATCACCAAGGAGACTAATCCCCATACCAGTACAGTCAAGAACCTTACAGCATTGTCTTTGCAAGACCAAGTTCATGTTGTCACAGCAACAGAGTGCACAGGGCAAATTTACTGAGCGACACACTGGGATTAAAACTTCTGTTTCTGTTTTAAACGCAAGTGTTTGAGGATGAGAAAAGATATGCAAAGGTGTGAGGTCTGCAAATGTCTTCTTACCTAAAGCGACAAATGCAGTTTCAATAATTTTTGGGGGACAGTTATGAAAGCAAATTTTTTGAAGATAGGAGATTTCAAAATTCTAGGAAAAGTGGGGAAAAATTCAGACTATGAAAAAGATATAATCAGGTGCTTATGTTTTTTTTCTCTTAGCTGGTCCCAGTGTTAGCCTTTACTAATAAGTGACAAGACAATTGTGACAATGAGAAGTTCTGAGGAAAGCGTAGAATACAAGAGAATAGAATTCACACACGACCCTATCTTGATATTCTCTTATCTTCTGCTATCAGTCACTTGAGCCTTCACACTCGATCTGTAACATCTGTCATAACTATTAGGAATTTTGACCAGCAATGAGTAATAAGAATTTGGGATCGTAAAAGACATGCTACACTTGCTTGCAACATGACCTCTGATTTTTCGGCAACCTTCAAGGAAGCAAAATGCAAGCAGAGGGCAACACCTACCAGATACTCCTCCATATGTAGTCCGCTTCCCAATGCCCACTGCTGGCCAGGGTGTGCCGTCGCCTTTTAATCCCATTAGACCTGAGACAGTGTTGGTGGCTGTAACGCCATCTGCACCACCTATGAAAAACACTTCATCATTTACCTGCAGTTTTGAAAGGGACAATGGTCAAAACCCATTCAAACCCACACAACCCAGGAAAATGCACACTCTACTTTCTCTTAAGAACGTTTCCTCCCCTCAGATATCTTCACTAATTTCACTCCTACCATTATGCTTAAAATACTAGAAACACAAATTTTTAATTACCACCAACTCATTTTTCCATTTCTTATACAGATTTATAGATGCCAAATGTTTTGTGTTTGGTGTTATTTTCCAGGTAGTTCGCAATACCTTTGCAAATCAAGATGCAACTTCCATTGGATAGGGCACAGTGCATATGATTTATAAAATCATTCACTGACTGCATGATTTATGTGTTCAATCGGTCTTTATTGAACATATGTTTAAGGCAGTGTACTAGGCCCTATCACATAGAAAGGGAACTTATAAGAAATTTGATATTGTGGAAGCTGGTATCTTTTTTTCTTTAACTTCATTGAATGTTCAAACGCTATTGCTGGATTGTTACATTACACGGTCATTTATTTGGAGTGGTTTGCTGTGACCATGGTCTTGTTTCATAATTTTTTTGTGTGTGGAGCAGGTGTTTATCAAGAAAGATTATAAATGTTCTTGTTTTCCCTGGCCAAAGTCTGGAGTACAGTTACTAGCGTGAGTCCAGGTGTGAATCTACTGCATTTGTGAGATCAAGTGCTCAATTTAGTATTTTTCTTAAACTCTAGACAAAGATATACACATATATTTGTGGATGGTGATATACTTTAGTCTGGCTACATACTTCAGGCCCATACTTCCATAACTAGACAACTGATGCAAGTCTAGTTCTTACCTTCCTTTGCAGCTCTTGCGATGCTTACGATATCAGTGACATTTGGGGTCAACTTGGCAAAAAAAGGAATCTGAACAGCTTGCCTAACCCAGCGACAGATGTTCCGTACCAGCTCTGGATCCTGTTCAAATAGGTCAGTTAAATATAGAACATAATTAAAAAATTGTGATCAAAATGTGTACTGGAACAACAGCAAAGTGGATACGTGCAAGACAAATCCAACTTGACAATGAGCTACATGATATATTTCTCAATTCTGCCTCAGTATTACACCTAGACTCATTAGGGAACTAAGGTTAACACACTTCCAGTGAACTGCAAATTCATCACATAAAGGTTAAATTCCTCAAGGGAGCCTTTGGAAAATAAAATTACAAAGAACCAAATGGAAAAAAGTGTTTTCCACTACCAGTTAAATAATATCAGGAGTAAAACATCAACTTCTGGTGGTAATTTCAGTAAATATTACAGAATTTCCAGCGACCTCATTGGCCTAAACCTAATAAAAAATACTTAAGCTGCTGATTCCCAGATGAATGACATTACATCCGAAGCTTATTGTTTTCATTATTAGAAGACTTAGTCTTGAAATATATTCAAAAGAAAATCTGTGACTTCCTAATCAATCTAATTATGATATATAGTATATGCTAATACAGAATAATTCAGCCTTGGATTATACATGAGCTGATAAGGAACTTAGTTTACTTTTGTAAATGTTACCAAGATCTGTGAAGCACTCTTCAACATTGAGCTACTTGAAAGAATTGATCAATGACAAAAATGAAATAAAATATCAAATGCTCATTTTTAAAAGCACGGAATAGACATTTTCCTGTGCCTGTTTCCTGTGATTTTTCAGGCTTCTATTTTCTCATGGGACAAGTATCATTTAGAGGGCAATCACCTATCCTTTCCATTGAAAATAACTTAGCTGTGGCAATGTTCTTTGATTTCAACACACACAATAGTCCTTTTTTTATTACTTTTAGTGCAAAATTTATTCTGACAGGTACTGATAATGCACTTTGATAAATTACCTTAAAATATGCAATAGCAATTCATTATTGAGCTTGGTAATATTATCTTAGCAAGTTAAAATGTTTTTTGAATAAAAGAAAAACCCAGAAAAACACAGACATATATTTAAAGTATGAAACAGCAGGCAAGTATATCATTTGTAATTAGTATTTTTATATGTAAGAAAGTTGCTCTTTGCATTTTAACCTTTCAAATTCTTTTAAGATGAGATTTCTAATGTTATAACCTTTAGAAAGAACCTTTTCACTTACGTTAATGTGTCTTGATTTGTCATTTTGTATTACTCTAAAAGTTATGCGTTTATGTGCTAAGTAAGATACAGCAATGAGGTAATTTCTGTTGATTGTTACTGTCTCTATTCAGCAAAACTCATAATTTTAACAAAAAAATCTGTGATTTGGTTTGTTCTCTTTCAGAACAGTAATTTCTTCATTAAACATAAATATTAAAAAAGCACTATATGGAATGCTCTACAGGGCATACTGTGCATTATGAATAGTAAAATCTGGAGACTTAGCTGTACAAATTCTAACTCATGAAAATGGAGATCTGCCCCTGCCCATGCAATGTTCATGAAATATTTATAACCACTGCATTGGCATTATGAAGGCAGTTGCATCTTTGTGACTTTCATTTTTAAGTTATGAATTTCCATGGGACTTAGCCTAGAAATGACAGTAACACTAGATGATATGAATTGCATGTCCTTTGTGAAAGCTCTTTTTAAGATAGAATTTGACAATAATTTAAAGATCACTTGAATTTCATAATACATGGAAAGTAGCCTGATAAGAATTACTGAAACAAATACAAAATATTATTTGGTTCCAATAGCGTAAACACTAATAATCTGATACAGACTTCTAAGTGGCTTTCGACACTATTGACCACCATGTCTTTATAATTTACTTTCAGCATCTGTCATACTTCTTTTTCTGTTCGTTCTTACTAGTTGAATACTTTAAGTGAATACGTGGAATGTCTTTTACACATTGTTTATTAACAATTTGGAATTTTTTCAAAGTTTTTCAGTGTTTTTTTTTTTTAAACATATGGTCCGCTGGTACCATTATTTACTTAAATCATCTGTTTTGAGATACCATTATTTGACCCTCCTATACTTCTATGAGCAAGGTTCATGGCGTTAAGATACTTCTTGTGTTCTTACTCAGCCAAGCCAGCTGCCAAGTAATTCTCACACCCAACTAAAACACAATTTGATTACCTGGAAATTTTAAAAACAACTTCTGCCTTATATTATTGTAAAAAGTAATGACTGTCAGTAAATTGAAGTTTTGGCTTGACAGGTGTAAAAGGGAATGTTCTAATAAAACTACAAGTGTGGTGAGGCTAATAATATGATAAAATGAACCTGCACACTTTGGGGAATTAAAGGACACATTGTAACTATTCACACTTTCCTGGTTTCCTCACAATTTGATATTAAATATTTGAGATCTAAAAGCATAAATTAATAGTGTTTCTGCATCTTGACCTTCTCATTTTCTAGTGACAACATCAGATGGTGTCATCAATTAAAGGCAGTTCTAAAAATCTTAATTTAGGGGCGCCTGGGTGGCTCAGTCGCTTAAGCATCTGACTTCGGCTCAGGTCACGATCTTGCAGTTTGTGAGTTCAAGCCCTGCGTCGGGCTCTGTGCTGACAGCTCAGAGCCTGGAGCCTACTTCAGATTCTGTGTCTGTCCATCTCTTGGCCCCTCCCCTGGCTAAGCTCTGTGTCTCTCTATCAATAATAAATAAATGTTTAAAAAAATTAAAAAAAAAATAAAAATCTCAAATGCATAAATTTTAGACAATTTCTCATGCTGTCCCCCCAAATCTTCAGGATAGGAAATACACAAAGGCATTATTATTTCAGACAATTTGGGACATTAACATTATCCACACCAACACAAGGAAAGAAAATCAAACAATTCTGCACTTCTTTTCTATTTCTAGGCACAAAACATTGCAGACAAAAGATAGTTGGGTCAATGAAAGAAGAATGAATAAAAACTCAGTACATTTTCCAATGATTTCTTTATATAGCCATCAAAATATAGACTATGTCTAGGTTGAAGAAAAACCTGAGTACATTTTCTGATAGATAATACCTAAAAGTGTGAGATCCAAGACTTCCTTGCAAATCTGGGATAATTCTGAAGAAAAATAATGGATAATGATACAAAAAAAGAACAGCTTAACTTTTAAAACTGCCTGATCCATAAAAAGTCTACCTAGATCCTCAGGACTTCATTGGTTCTTCATATTGATATGAATGATACCCATCCCTGACCACGATTTGCAATCTCTCCCACAGCAACTGTGTGTGTTTGCATGTATACTTCCTCAACCCCTATCAACACCTTTGTTATTCATGTGATCACAGAGAAAACTCTGAGGCAACAGAAGGAATTTTTCTGTGATGGAAGTGTGTGATAAGAGAAGAAATCACTGAAGCCCTTAAAGGAATGAGTGATGAGCCCAGGGAAGCACATGGTGTTCTTGAGGGGACTGCATGAGGTGAGAAGCTACCAGCCCAAACCTGTGAAGTGCTGAAGAAAGGAAGAAAGTATGCTAGAGACAATTTTGGCCTCTTTGACAACATGAATGGGGAGCAGCCCTGTGTCTGCCGGCAATTGATACAGTCTGGAATAGAGTCTTATGAAAACCAAACAACAACAACTGCAACTGGAAAATGTAGCGCTGAGTAGACTGTTTGCTGCGGTTGTTTCCGCTTACATCAAAAACTGTTTGTAAAGCTTAATTTTCTTTTTTTTTTAAATTTTTTAAAAGTTTACCTATTTATTTTGAGGGGGGAAGAGGGAGAGAGAGCACACGGTCACACATTTGTGCGAGGGGGAGGGGCAGGGAGAGAAGGAGACAGAGAATCTCAAGCAGACTCAGTACTGTCAGCGGAGAGCCCCAGGTGTGGCTCAATGTGGGGCTTCATCTCAATAACTGCAAGATCACGATCTGAGCCGAAATCAAGAGTTGGACGCTTAACCAACTGAGCCCCCCTGGCGAACCTAGAGCTTAATTTTCTATCTGGGCCATAAGATAGCAATTTCTAATTCTTGTGACTTTAAAGCTTAAAATTTTTTTAAAGCTTACTTTTCTATCTGGGCTGTAAGATAATACTTTTTAATCTAGTAACTAGCATGTCTCTAGTTAAATATAAAAGGAGTTCTATAAATGATATACCCTGCTGTGTTTGAGACCCCTAAGATGACCTCTCCATTGTAGGACAGGCATTTCCACCAATTTCCTAGGGCATCAAATCTCATTGGTTTCATGCCCTGTACAAAAGAACAAGCATTAGAGAATGAGATTGTGAGAATGTCTTGATAAGCTAAATTACAAGTGAAATTTTTGACTTTGAGAAACATTTCTCTCCAATTTACCTGGTAATTTTAACTCTGTACAATTCTTGTCAAAGTGGCTTTCTTAGAAGGTGGTGTTTCAATGAATTCACTGAAAAATTTTACCAGTTATAAATGCTTTCCACTAAGGAACTCCTAAGTCTTAATTCACATGAATGCTAGGAAGTAGCTAGCATTTTTATTATGTCCACTTCTCTGACAGAGAGAACTAGGGCCCAGAAGACCAATCTGAGTATCTATTTCACCTTCTTAATTTTCTTTCCCATTATCATGTCCTAAACCATCATCTTCTTTAACAAAATTGCTCCCTAAAGTGAAATTCAGCCATCAATTGTAAACCAGAACTATAAAAGGCTTCTACTTCATTTATACTTATAAGAGTAAATGTAGCTTCAGAGTAATAGGCAAACATGATGTATTTATCCTTCTATGTCAATAAAATAGAACAGAAAGAGTTAACTACTCCAGGTAGAATTATTACTAAATGCAAAGATTGTGCACGGGAATGGGATGTTTTAAATGAACGTATGGTTTAGTATGTCTTCTCTTTGAACTGGTTTTCCTGACTTAAGAATTCTAACAATGATACAATCGCCTTGAAAATCATTTGGTAATTTCCTAAAAAAAGCAAGCATGCACATACAATCCACCCACTAAATTTCACTCTTAATTATATATCCAAGAGACATGACAGCAGGTCCACACAAAGATTTGCACATGACTGTTCATAGCAACTCTTTCAAAAAAGCTCCAAATTGGTAACAACCCAATATTCATTAAAATGTGAATGGATACACAAATAGTTATATATCCACATGTTAGAATATTATTCAGTAATAAAAAGAAATTAATCTACTGAATCCTGGAACAATTTATAGTTAATTAAAACAAATTATGTTCAGTTAGAGAAGTACCCAAGAGTTTAAATGCTGTATGCTTACATTTCTATGAAATCACGCACACACACACACACACACACACACACACACACAAAGTAAGCTAATAGAAATCAGAGCAATGGCTGCTGGGATTAGGGTTAGGGTGCAGGGGAGGGATTAAGTGGGAAGAGGCATAAGAAATTTTTGGAGGGTAATGGAAACTTTCTATAACTTGACTATAATGTTTACACAGGTGTAGACATCTGCCGAAACACATCAAACACTACACCTAAATGTGTTCTTTTTATTATAGGTAAATTATACAGCCACAAATTTCTTGTAAAATTAAAAAACAAAAAACAGAAAACAACTCTAGGGGCGCCTGGGTGGCTCAATCGGTTAAGCTTCAAACTTGTGTTCCGGTCTTGATCTCGCGGTTCCTGATTTTAAGCCCCATGTTGGGTTCTGTGCTGACAGCTCAGAGCCTGAAGCTTGTTTCGGATTCTTTGTCTCCTTCTCTTTCTGCCCCTCCCCTTCTCTGTGTCTCTCAAAAATAACTAAACATTAAAAAAATTCTAAGGGCATTTAAATATAAATTAAATAAAAGGAACGCTGGTGGTATTCTAGGCAATGTGGGTTCTATTTTTTCAACAAATATTCATTGACCACAAGGCATTGAACTGGTTTGTGCTGGAGAATAAGATGAATGGAACATGGAAAGCAGAGTCTAGTAGGAAAAAAAAGGCAGACATATAAATGAAATACAAGCTGGATATAAGTATAAAAAAGGAGATATTAATGCTTTCTCATTTCAGATTATTTCAGAGCCTGTAGCACAGGGTTTGGCACATAATAGGCTCTCAACAAATACTGTTGAATCCATAGAGCTCACACTGCATGAATTAACACTGACTTTCTTATTGCTACTTACTGAGAAGAAAATGGAATATAAATTTATTGGGTCCAGGATAACCTAATAAACAAATGCATTATACCTCATGTTAGACAATGGTGATCCAAAATGTATAATATACTATCCCTATTCTTTTTTTTTTTAATTTTTTTTAACGTTTATTTATTTTTGAGACAGAGAGAGACAAAGCATGAACGGAGGGGGGTCAGAGAGAGGGAGATACAGAATCTGAAACAGGCTCCAGGCTCTGAGCTGTCAGCACAGAGCCCGACACGGGGCTCGAACTCACGGACCGCGAGATCATGACCTGAGCCGAAGTCGGCTGCTTAACCGACTGAGCCACCCCGGCGCCCCTACTATCCCTATTCTTAAAAACAAAACAAAAAATACTTCATAACCTAGGGGGGGAAATACATAATACAAACAAATAATGTGAATATAAAATGTGAGTATATATACAGGCACTGTATGTGTGTATAAAACATTTCATATGTAACATACATTCTTTCTTCTCCATTTGTGCCTTAAGCTGAAGATGACATAGAGCTGCTTGTGTGTTCTCTCCTCCCCAGACACATAAAGCCTTCTCCATTCTGTTTCTCACTTCAGGCCTCTCTTTCTTGTTATCTTTTTATGCAGAATGTTTCACCTCTTGTCCCTTGGATAGACACCCCAGGGCAGCCCTCCATGACCAATCCTCCCATCCTACCTCAGTACAGGACAGATGAGTAAATGACTCCCTTTTAAATACTTTCATAACATTCTTTACTCCTTCATTTATCACAATATTTAACCATCATCCATTTATGTTTTTTTTCTTTCTAATAGACTATTAGTCTTTTAAGGGGTGTATCCTACTCTTGTATCTGATCCCCTAACATAGAGTCTGAGACACTAAAGACCATAAACACTGTGTTGAATTAAAATATGAAGAATTAGGGGTGGCTCAGCCAGTTGAGCCTCCAACTCTTGATTTTGGCTCAGGTCATGATCTCATGATTCGTGACATGGAGCCCTGCGCTGACAGCACAGAGCCCTGCTTGGGTCCCATGAATCGTGAGATCGTGAACTGAGCGGCAATCAAGAGTCAGATGCTTAACCAACTGAGCCATCCAGGCGCCTCTCTTTTTTTAGTCCTTTAAATGCCATTTCCTGTGACAGTGTTTATGCTGTTTCTCCTCCTTTCAGACAGCGTTTCTTTCATGTCCCATTCCTTTAATGTTCCTAGTATAAGAGTTCCTATTACCACAAACTTAGTCTCAGAAGCTTGAATTTTTAACAAATGGACAAGAATTGCCATATACTGCTTAGATAATTCCCAATGGCCAAATATTCTTTGAGTCTTTCTTTTTATCCTCTGATGACCCGCTGATTCTCTGGCTACCTCTCCACCAGCTCACTTCTTTACTCCCAGTTGGCAGTGCTAATGGAGATCAGCTCTTAAAACTTCTAAAATTTCAAATCTTCCCCTCCACAATTTGTCCCCAGGGAGTCAGATTCAGATTTCCTAGGATTATCTTGGTCTTACTAGCTAATCTAAATTAGAAACCCACCACATTACGTCACCATGGTAATGAAGCTGGAAAAGATGTACTTGCCCAAAAAATGGGTCAATGAACATCTCCTGCCCGCAGTTCCATGTGCTATTCTATCAGTGAGTGTCTTAGGGAGACTCTTCCTCACAATACTATTGTTATCTTATTGTGTAAATGCCTCATATCTCTATTCCAGGAATCCCATATGATACCAAAATGCCAAAAAAGGAGAATAAGGAGGGGGATGAGGACATTGGGAAGGGGGAGGGGAAGGGCAGGAAAAGGGGAAGAGGAAGAAGAAGAAGGGGAGAAGGAGGACAAAGAAGGGGAAGAAGAAGAGCTCAGATTAATTTAAGGGGTTAACTTTTTGAATTACTGAATAATCATATAACCTTTCACCAAAACTGATGTGTGGATATGCTCAGGTGACTTAACTAGGATCTGAAGTGTTCTTACCAAATACATGCAGAAGCAGGCATACACCACTTATATCCTCTTCAGGAAAAGACTCAAGCCCAGTCGCCAACAGTGTAGTGAGCTGACATCCTCTAACTGCTTACACCTTCAGGTTGGCTGCAGGTTTGAAGCTGAGGTCACGCTCCTCGTGAGGAGTCCCCAGACAACAACAGCAAAGTCGTGGTACAAGGGCTCAGCCATTTCTATCCAAGGCAAGATTCTTCTAGTGCCAATCTTTGCACTTGAGCTCCCCATTGGGCTAGCAAAGATTTTTCTCATACTTCTGTTGGGGTGTGGCTGCTCCCCCTACCCAGTCCTACTTCCTCCCCTTTTCTTTCATAGGCATTGTTCCTCATTAGGCGTTTCATACTCCTAATTCCCTCTATGTCTATGGTTCCTGGAGGCCTCAACTGATACACCAACTCCCTACTTGGATTTGGAAATCTCCCTGTGATAGGATTAGGCTATATTCTGAGGAAGTGGAAGAAGAAAACTAATTTGACCATATACCCCAGGGTATCTCATTGAGAGATACTCAAGAAAACTAAGCTAAACCCAAATAAATCTCTTAACTCCAATTTTCCTGGATGGTCTTTGAAAGAGTCAAGCCTAGTCCAGACAACAATGGCCAATACATGCTTCCAAGTAAAAAAGTACCCTATATGAAGAAGCATGGCTATTTTTTTTTTTTCTAGAAAAAGACTGCTTTAAGGGACATGGTAGGGCATAATGATGGGTATCCTCGGTCTAGACAGTTCAGAATATTCTTAAAGATTAGTTTAAATACCTACTTTCCAAACCTGCTGAGTTACCACTGTGATGTGGAACATTGAGAATGACTGTGCAGAAGTCCATGGATAAAGGAGATTACACCATGCGTCTGAAAGCCAGGTCTACCCATCAAGGCAGTATGGCCAGGTAAATCCGTGTATAGACTAATTCCTACCCTAGTTCCATGTCTCTTGTTGATAAAGCCAATTAATGACAACCCACTTAATAACAACATGAAGAGGTCATTTGGAAACTTCTTCCAGGTGTGTTGAGTCTCCAATACCCTATTCTAAAGTCTGCTTTTGTTTTCATAATCCATTCTGTTTGTCTGAATTATTGCATTTCTGCATTTTATCCCTTGCCCACTTCTTTCTGGATTAGACCTCTTTGAGTCTTGACAGCTGCCTGAATTGACCTGTGGTTGCCCTGTTTGCATCCATAATTGATCCAGGACTTGTTGATCACTTATGGGATTCACAATGATTTTCCTTTGCTTAGGCTGGATATTTCCATTTCATTTTCTCTTGTATTAGCTTCTATCATCCTCTTTTTCTCCCAAATCTAGATTGACACAGGCTCCATATGTCTGTCTTCTCAGGCACACAAATGCTTTACGAGAACAATACGTTGGCCATAGTACACAGAAAATAAGATACTTTACAATCTTCTTTATTAAAGATTATTTACTAAAAACCTTAGAATATTTTTGAAAATAGATTTTTTTAGAATTATTTATACTGACCTCCCCCCCCCTACCAAAGACCTTGATCTTTCCTTATATATGAGTTGCTATTTTTCTGTGAATTCAAAGGCTAGTATTATCTATCATGCAAAAAGTGATTGTTCATAGTTTGTTTATTAATGAGGTTATACAGTGTAACCTGGAAAATCTTAATATATGGAGAAATAGGCTATGCACATGCTTTGCTGATACCACCAGTAGGGGTTGAAAATTGTGGACCAGCTGAGCCAAACTGAAACTCAGCAGGCTTCCCAATCACTGCTCAGAACACACTAAAAAGACTTCAGTGGGTAATGAAGTGCAGGCAGTTGCCTGCACTACTGTGTATGGATTCATTTTAGATAAGGGCAAGTGAGTATTTAAGTGTATAATAAGGAGTTTTTATTCTTTGCAGACTTCAGGCAGCTTGTCATTTGTTTTCTTAATGCAAAGCATTAGTGTAAACAGTGTAACAATTGATATTTTATACATCTGTTGGTCTATTCACTTAGCCTATGTTTTCCAGTGCTACAGTTAGAAAACAACCACAAGCACAAAACTTCACTATCTTTATAATCCCACATTGGTGTGAATGATTAAGTGACACAGGGAGGAGACTAGTGTAAAACAGCCTTCTGCCCTGAAGCACCCACAATGCTGATACATTTAGGATGAAGAGAGTCTAGGGAAGTCATGCTTCTGTCCTGGGAACTTTATGAAATCTAAGCAAGAAGGAATTACTGCTGAGGCAATTTTAAATAATGTAGCGGAGAAAACCTCAATCCCTTGGCAATGAATGGTTTCAGCTAAGGGGAACTCATCCATAACAAGTTGGTACAGTTCCTTAAGGGATTTCTTCCTACGGCTGCTGCAAGAGCTAGAAAGAAATATCTAGGCCTTTGTTTGTTTTCCCAGATCTGTGGACTAATTTCCCACTTTGAGCTGCAAAGGATTTGGAGATAACTAAAAGTGGGGTGACTTCATTGAAAAGTCTTTGTGTGAAAATAGGGGATGAGGAAGATATTAAACATGACCTCTGAAGTGTGATATTTACAAATTCTTGATATAAAATTCAGGGATGCTAGATTTTACCCCAAATTTTGAGCAATCAGAACCTAGCTTAATCATTACCAATTTATTTATTTATAAGAGTACATGGCTTATAAGAGTATATTATCATAAGATGTGTGTATGTTTGTGTGTGTGTGTGTCTGTGTGTGTGTTTTCTGTTTTAAAGTCTTTCTGGTGTTGAGAAAAGGAACCATGCCAAGGTTCCCACCATTGTCAGGGGGTTATAACTAGTGTACACGGAGATATAAGACAGTAAGTGAAATGTTTTTGGTAGAGGAAGAGCCAGTCTTCTAGGGTCTGGGATGCCTTCACTCTCTTGTAGCATACACAGTAGCTCTGGTGACTCACCAGAGAAGCCAGTGACAAAGAGCAGCTCTTACTTTCTTGTTCCTTTAAGAGTTGCCGTCTATTGCTTTAAGGATTAGAAACTCCTTAGTACCAATAAATCTGCTCTTATTTCTCAGCATTTTTCCATTTCTACTTCAACTTACTTTCTCATTTTTTACATGTTGCCTTTTTGGTCCTCCGATTCAATTTTTCTAACACCTACTATAAAATCTGTATGTTTCGAAATCAAGCACACAGAACAGAAGATGCAATACAAACAGAAAAATTCTTTTTTTTTTTTTTTGGCTGTCCTTCCTATGTCATACCCTTTCTATTTTGTGGTAAATTCCCACTGTATGAAGTACAGTAGGACACAGAAGCTGTCCCCACTACGTAATCCACTGAAGAGAGTTTTCCTCTCTTTACTCCCTGGCAACTAAAAATAAGGAAGTGATCTAGGCATGGCCAAATAAAGCTCCAGGCAAAATTGTAATCTCACAACCAGAAAAGGGGTTAAGGTTTATTTGTAGTGGCGTAGGGTATAGTGTCTCCTGACAGTATCCAACAATGGCAGTAGTGGGAGATACCAGCACTGGTAGAGGCTGCATTTAAGCTGGACAATTCTTGCTGCCCCTTCTCTGCACCCCTTTCATTTTTGCCCCCTTTCAAAGCCTATGTTCCTGCCTTCCCTGATTATGTAAGACATCTTGTAGCTGCTGATAAATCATCTTTTCACTTCTGACAGCCAGAATTGTTTCTGTTGCTTGTATTAAGAGTGCTTAATTAGGGGCATCTGGGTGGCTCAGTCCATTAAGCATTTCACTCTTGATTTCAGCTCAGGTCATGATTAACCTCATGCTTCGTGGATTTGAGTTCCATGAAGGGCTCGCGCTGACAGTGCAGAGCCTGCTTGGGATTCTTTCTCTCCCTCTCTCTTCTCCTCCGCTCATGTGCTCTCTCTCTCTCTCTCTCTCTGTCCCTCTCTCAAAATAAATAAAAACAACCCCCCCCAAAAAAAGATTGTTAAATTATGCAGTTAGCCACTATCCACTATATAGTGACTTTATTGCCTGAGTTATATCACCATACTTCCTGACAGCTGCTGACGTCTTTTTATTTAGTCTAGGTGGCCATTTTTTTTTTTTTTTTTTTTTTTTTTTTTTGCTCAGGATACAATATCTGGTCCGATGAATTGTGGTCAAGGTAGCCAGGACACATGCTTTTGTGGCAACTTGTATACAATATATTGCCACTGGCCATCTTCCTTTAGAAAGGTATGACAAGTCCTTAAATTCATGGACTTTCTAGTAAGAAAATGTCAGTTTTTCTTTAGTACCTAAGAATTAACCTGAAACTTTCCATGAAATGTGGGAATTACAAAAGAGTAAGGCTGCAACTTTGTCCTCAAAGAACTTACAATCAAGTTATAACCACTTAGGGCACTAAAATTTGTCCGATTCAATAGAATATATAAACGACTTTGGGATTACAATATATCTCTATCCCTCTACAAATCATTTAGCATTTGAGTGTGTCACAATGAGAAAGCTCTCATATAATTCAAGACACTCTTGCAGAAAGAAGTGAGATATATCACCCAGATCCTGGAAAGCTTGATTTGAAATGTATTAAGAGTAGCTATGATTTCTTAAAAGATGGATATGTAAACAGAGAATGGTAATATAGCCCATAAGGAAAAATATCTTGAGGCACTGAAATTAAATTAAAATATGATCTCCCTTTCACTCTGAATACTTTCATGATTACCAATTTGACAAGGATCTTTCATTTATCCCAACTCAACTTTACGAAAGTGCCTGGAGCCTACACTGTTGATAAAACAGCTGATGAAGCTTGCATGGGGGAAAAATCTTCAAACTGCTTGATATACAAAATCATATTAGCACTAAAAACAGATGGGTGTTTACTTTTGCAATATTCAACAAATGTAAAAGTACCCAAAGGACTGCTAAATTTAGACAGTTTAAAATTTTGCCCTTTTTTCTTCACTTAAAAACCAGCATACCGCAGTGAACTTTACTGGGTTATGTAATTAACAACTAGATGCAGCAGCACCTAATTAGGTATTTGGATGGTTGGGCAAAAGCAAAGTCCAACATTACAAAGATGACTTTATTCATACCTTTTCAGTTGCTAATATTCCCAGATTTTACCATGCAATAGTTGACAGCACAAAGGTGACATAAATAATTCTATTCCTTATTACTTTATTCTTTTTCTGACAAGGGATTTGTGGGACTACCAAAAGCTACTGAATCTTAACCAATGTCTTTTATTGAACATTTGCAATCACCCTGCAACTAAACATGAAGAAGGCTTTATAAATAGTTTCTTCTCTCTCTCTCTCTCTTCTTTTCTTTCCTCTTTTCTTTTCTTTTCTCTCTCTCTCTCTCTCTTTCTTTCTTTCTTTTTTTCTTTGAGAGAGAGTGTGTAAGCAGGGGAGAGGAGCAGAGTTGGGGGGGGGTAGGAAGAAAGAAAGAGAAAGAGAGAGAGAATCATAAGCAGGCTCCATGCTCAGTGCAGAACCCGA